>NC_056729.1:1577921555-1577931555 GCF_019279795.1 Protopterus annectens
TTCCAAAAAGGCTTCAAGATGGATGAATAGAGTATAGCAACAGTCATCTCTTTATATAAAAGTGGGGTGTCATTGGATCTATGAAATTATAGACCCATTAGCCTGACCCACTTCATCTGTAAAGCCACAGAGAGGATCATTATAATAAACAAAAACACAGTAAATCTTAATACTTTTGGCCCAAGCTAATGTGGATTCAACAACGGCAGATCCTGCCTCCTAAGCCTGGTCAACTTCTCTGAGAAAATTACTGAAGCAAAGGATTACAGCAAGTCAGTACACACTACATATATAGACCTCAGAAAGGTATGCAACATCCTACACTCATGTATCATAGATAAACTCTCCTAGCTAAATGTAAATTCCTATGAAACACATTGGATAGCAAATTGGCTCACCAATAGAATGCAAGAAATTGGGGGGGGTGGCTCTGCCTCCTCTAGAAGATCTATCACTAGTGGTGTACCCCAGGCTTCAGTCACTGTGCCACTCCCTTTGTTATTTACTTCTCAGGGGTCAAAGCAAATGTTAAAGGTTTATGGCTGACCAAATGAATAGCTGATGTCAAAATCACGTACTAAAACAAATGCCAAAAATGTATAATCATGTCCTTTGCAAGCACAACTTCCCTTGTAATTATTAGATGACTACACACCCCTGAAAACTGACTTCATAGTTAGGGATTTGGGAACCTATGTTGCCAACAAATTATAATTTGATCATCACATATCCACTATTGTAAGAAGTCATTTTTCACTGTACAGCTGATTTCTAACAATATGGTGTCCAGATTCAGGGAAATATTCAACCACTGTACTCATCTCTCAACAGTCTGATCATTGAATATAATGCCCCACTCAGCATGTACCTGTCCTAACACTTGTAAAAACTGGAACAACCATAATGTTTTCTCGCTTAAAAAACAAGAGGCCTAAATGGCAGATTCTATGGTTATCATCTCAAAGCCTTGTCCCTCTTCTTGGCATCATACAGACTACAAAGTGGTGACCTCTTCCCTGCATATACAGCCTAAACAGGCCCTATTCTTTCAGATCTATTATAGACTTGCAAGTCCAATGGTAGCATGAACACCCACTTAAGGTTTCTCATTTTCCTTTGCAACATAAATAGAACATGTTGGAAGGATAAGTATGTATCACAGAGAATGCCTCTTCAATGGAACCATCCTCCCTCTACTCCATATAAAGTAAAGCCCCTCTCTTACTCTATTCAAACATAATTTGGACAAATTCTAGGAAACTGCAAATTCCCTCCCAGTCTAACACCCATTTCCCTCATGGATAGGGGCACCAAGTAAATGACTTAGCATATCCTTGTTCAGCCTGACTCTGGATTACTCCCCTTCAAAATATATGGGATAAAAAGCAGTGTTAGTGGTGCAACAGGTAGCACATTCACCTTTGATACAGAAGGCTGTGGGTTCTATTCTCTCACTAGATAGCTCAACAGCTGACACTGCAGTGCAACATAAGGAGGGTGCTGCACTCCTGAGTATGTCATCCTTTGAATGAGATGTTAAACTGAGGCTTCAGCTGCTTGAGTTGGTGGTAGCTCAGGTAGATGTAAAAGATCCCATGGCACCTATCGAAAAAAGTAGGGGAAGTACCCAGATATCCTGGCCAAATTTCCCCTAATGGTATAAGTATCACCTCGGGTCTCCCTTGAAAAGCAGCCACTAATGTAGTGAGACTAACCTAGTCAACAAAAAGATAAATAAAATTAAATTAAATAAAAAAATAAATAAAAATTACCATGGCAATGTAAGTCTAGGTTTCTCAAGATCCTCACAGATCAATATCCCACTAAGTACCTATGAACCTAAAGGAAATAATTCTTCAAGTGCTCTTCCTTACTGTGATGCAAAGATAGTCTGTAAGAGGATGTGTCGAGTATTGTCCCTAGAAAATGTAACTTCGTACACGGGCAGAGACGGATATGACTGAAACTCAATCCCTTC
Organism: Protopterus annectens; assembly: GCF_019279795.1. Classification (NCBI taxonomy): domain Eukaryota; kingdom Metazoa; phylum Chordata; order Ceratodontiformes; family Protopteridae; genus Protopterus; species Protopterus annectens. Next base: position 1,577,923,534 of record NC_056729.1, read on the forward strand.
ATGTACATTGTAGCATGGCACAAGGCACCACCAATAACTATTGCAGAAATTTCAGTATTTGGTTCCCTATATTAACAACAAGCCAAGGAAGAATTTCATTATTCGCTAACCAGATAAGTGAACTGTTAATCATGGACCATTTCTAACCATATCCTGGACCACAGTGGGAAACATAAATATAATACATATGGACAGTTTATAATATTCAATCCTCCTGTGTATTTTTGGAGAAATGAGGATACACAGAGAAAACCCACATAAACACAACAAGAAACTAGATGCTAGAGTTAAGGACTGAAACCCATACTGTAGAAGTGTCAGATAAAGACCATAACTGCTGCGTCACTCTGCAACCCCAATACTTTACTCAAGACAGGTATGCAAGATCATGTAATGAGAGTAATGTGCACTCAGATATTTATGAAATGCAATCAAAATTGCTGTGTCTTAGGCTTCCTTTGGTGCAGAAGCCATGTACCATCATCACCATCTTTGATTTTATTACTGTGCTTAAGTGCATATACAAAGATAGAATAAACAAAACAAATGCAGTCGTTGCGGATCTGCTTAAAACCAGTATAATAGTATATGGTAAGAAAGTGGAGTTTTGTAAGCCTGTAGCTATATGGGTTGTATCTTGCCAAGGATATAACAGCCGTCCAGTCTTCCAAAAACTTTCGCTCCTTCTACACATGTGCTTATGGTGCACGTGGCTCAAGCTCCAGAGGGAGACAACAGCAGCCTGGCACCAAATTACTTCAGGATTTTCTTGCCAACTGAAAATCAGGAAGGCTACTTTCCTGAAAGAAAAATTAGAAATAGGGTACAAAGTGGGTAGTTACACCAAATACACAATTAAAAATACAAAAGGGATGGAGGGAGGGTACCATTACAGCAACAATGATTTAATTGAACAGCTACCGTTTTCATAAGTACACTTCCATAACTGTACTATGTTCATCATAAATCACTGCTGTAGTAGCCTTTAGCTTTGTGGGTGGACTGTCAAAGTTTATACAGTCTAGGAAGATGCAGGATGAGGGTCCAGGAGCTTCTGAAGAATGGTCCTAGCAAAGCCTGTCCTAGACCTGGATAAGGAATCTATTTTGTAGCTCTTTGTAAATGTACAGGACCAGTAAGCTACCTACAGAATGCTTCTTGAGTCCACCTCTTCCCAATATGCCATCAAAGAAGCCAAGGCCCTGGTAGAATGAGCCTTGACCCTTCCTGGAAGTGTCTTGTTATCTCATTACAGCCGAATGCACCTGCAGGCATTTCTACAGTTAACTTCTACTGACACCTCTAGGTGTCAAATATTGCTTGTTCATATTTGCATTAATAATGCCAAAACCATGTTGCGTACAAGGTATCAGAATATTTCATCTTAAAGCATACATGATGACAAACTCAACTGTATTGATATTTGACCTTTGTGTAATGCAGCTAAAGTGGTATTGAATATTATTTGTATACTGTTTATTTGTATTGTAATAATTTTCATATTTCTCTGAACATCTCAATATTCAGATACAGACAGAACTGCATAGCCTCATATGAAAGCTCATAGCTTTACGAAAAAAGCTTGCTGTCAGTATGTGCCTTGCTTGAATAGTCACTGAGATACAAGTTGTTTATACATTATAAAATTAATATTCACTACATTTATTTTGAATTATAAAACACATTTTAAAGCACTGGACTGAATAAATGCCACCAAAGTAAAAATGAGTTGATCCTAAGTTGTTTTCCATTTACAGTTTTCTAATAACACTTATGGTTGCAGAGATATGAGTATTTGTTTAAACTGTAAAGTGATAACTTCATTTTTTAAAGGCTTAAGCTATACCCACCATTTAACTCATAATATTTTCTTAAAGAGGAAGAAATATCAACTTGCTTCCACTGAAAAATAATGGTCATCCTAGAAATAATTTCAGAAAAAGAAAATTCCTCTATGGGAGAGTCTGAGAAAATATGTTCCTCTGAATCATAATCAGGGATATAAGGCACAAAACAGAAGCTGTCCCATCCCTATCCCTCTCATCTTCATTTGGCAAGGAATCCCCAGAAGCTGAGGGGACTGATTTATTTTCCCCAAAAATTCCACTTACTTTCAAAAGGTTTTAACAACTGCAATAAACCTTTAACTAACATAATAAGCTCTCCCTTATCAACAGTAAAATTCTATGAGGAGGATAAATGTTTAATTTTCTGTTTGGTTTTTTTTTTCTGGGGACATCCCTAGAAGGGGACTGCCTCAAGGATGGTACATCTCCCTGGGAAAGAGGTCTCTAAACCCAGCTACACAGGAATGAACTCCCCACCGATTCACCCATGACCAAAGAAAATGGTTCTCTCATGCCTACAGAGGGTATCTAAAAAGCCACAGAGTACATGACTAGTCCCAGTACATTGTGGCTGAAGAGACAACAGAACCAGAAATGAATGGTGTGAGGAACCAGTAATGGCCACTGCAGAGTCACCCAGCAGAAGCTGTGTTGGCAAGGGCTCCTTGCAGGTTCTCTTCTTTACTGCTCCAAAGGAAGGTAGACCTGAGGGACTGGAAAACTATTCCAAGGATCTACCAAGAATGAAGCCTGATCTCCTGTTCACATTGCTGATAAGAGTTGGTGAACTGGTAAATTATCAAAGACAGTGTTCACAAGTACTACACTCTCAAAACACCAAAGCCCCAGTAATTTACACAAGCACTAATTAAATAAACCCACTTTTCCTCAGTAAAAAATGACTCAATTGACCCTAGCATGTAGGAACTAAAAAATAGAAGATAAACTGTCTGAGAGACAGGAAATTTCTTCAAAATAAACACACAAAAAATTGGTAGTCTTGAAGAGACACACCACCTTTTCACATCAAATTACAAATAATACAGAACAGTTTAAAAAGTAGAAGGTATTCACAGACAGGGACTTATCTGCTCAGCAATGTGATCCTCTGAAAACCAGGAGGAGCACTCACACGGATGGCTAGAAATTACTGAAGTAATCTTGCGTGCAGACTGCTTTTTTCTCCCTCTGGAGCTCAAGCTGTGAACAGTGTCATTGTATTTGTAGAAGGAGTATAAGAGTTTGGAAGATTGGCCAACTGTAATATCCTTGGCAGGATATACTCCATATAGCTAAGGTCTACTACAGCAGAGATATATGATGAACATTAAACACTGATCAAGTCTATAGCTATTATAAGACAAGTCAAAGAGATGGGGTTTCAGAGAACTCTTAATGCATTCCTACAGCCAATGTAGGAGTAGTTTCTAGAGACTTACAGCCTCAAAATTAAAGAAAAGAACAGAATATCAAATGTCTCAAGCACACCATAGGAGCACTAGCAGCCCTAGAGTGGCATAGTGTAGTGTACATGGTAGGTTGTGAGAATAGCTCTGAATTGTATATATTTTTGGTATGTTCCTCAGAACTTTGTGGCTTTCTGTCAAATCACTAAGGAGTGAAATCATCAAATAATGACATGCATGTGAGTTTCAGACTTCATTTTCTTCAGAAACATGCATGCTAACACAAAATGTGTTATTCTAGAACTTTCTAAGTTTATAAGAGCAAGGCCTTTGCCCCTCACCCACCACATTATTTTTGGCTTTCTCCTGATTTATTGCACTGAGGTTGAGATGTATTTTAAATGAGGCACTATCATTTCTTTTATGTAGGAGGTATATATATCAGGCAGATACAGAAAAATCAGCTCTTACATATTAAACACTACTCAAAATTGGATATGCAGTCAGTACAGTCCCTGCAGCAGTGGAGTAATCTGCTATAATGATGGGTATCTGTTAGTAGCCATGTTGTACAATTCTGCACAAGATGCATCTGGTTGATCTCAGTGTTGGAAAGCCTAAGTTAAAGGATGCTGCAACAAGTAAGATTAGGAAAAGCAAGATGTAGTAACACACAGATCCTTAGAACTTATCAAGTGCTTAATCCTGCAAATTTTCTTCAGATGTCAGCATGATGACATAATATTAGAAGATGCCTGGTTCCTAAATCTTACCTGTTCAGCAAGGATAACAACAATAGTTTGCACCATGGAAGCAAACTCCGCCTGGTGTCACTGGGCAGCTCTGCAGAAGGAAAGAAGGTGACTTATTACAAATTTATGCTATCCAGCTTTATTTTCAAACTAACAAACTGTCATTATTTCTTCTATTGGTTAATAAACTAAATGTTATTTCCTCTTAATATCCTATAACAGCTCACAGTCAATAACTATTAGCATTAGCAAACAGGTGAAGGAACATTCCACAGGATTTTTCTAGCAACCTGGAACCACTTCTGAAGTCATAGTAGAACTGCATTACAATCTGAGGTCTGTAAAACTGTGCTAGCAACATACCTGATAGAAGAATATAGGTGCAATTGTTTTCATGATAATGGTAAATATATCATTTCCTGACATTCAGCAAGACACAGATTCATTTTCCACTTCTTTATTAAGTTGATATATTGTTTAACTTTTTTTCTCATCTATTTTTATGTGACTATATGAAAGCACTCACAGTCAATCCAGACCTTTAGTCTAAAACATTTGTGGGCACATTGATTATACATTATGATATATTAAAAATGTTAGTTGTTTAGGTTTTGCAGCTCATAATTGTATGTACATTAAACTTTAATTCATGGCATAAATCATTACCTTTGTCCCAGTATTCAGGTCATAGCTAGAATGGATCTTTAGCCAAGCCCACTTACTAATTTCAAAAATAATAAAATAAATGATGTAAACTCACAATGCTGAAACAAATAAATCTTGCAAAAATTAATTCATAGTCATGGTCACAATCTTACAAGTGTTGGACTTCAGCCACTTATTGGTGTACAGCCTCCAGATTATTCACCAAAGAATATACAATCTTTTGGGCAGGAGAGGTACATCTGAGTGTCATCAGAATAACACTGACAGCACAGACCCATATTTTTAGTAAGATCTTCTAAAGTCAGCATGGATACTAAAGAGAAGACTCAGCACTGAGCCTTGAGGCATTCTACACTTTAGAGGGAATGGGTGAGATTCAAACTTGGTACTACCCAGTCGTATAGAAAATGAACATTGTTCTGCAGTCAAGAAGGCATAATTTACAGTCCTAACAAGGGTAGTCTCAGCACATCATCTGAGCAGAAAGCTTGCACATATTGTGAATGGTTCAGTGGTCATGGTCACTCCTTTGGCATCCGACAGATACAAGATAATCTTTAGCAGGAAAATACACACCTTCCATGACTACCTGCAGCAAGCACATATTCACTGAATAGTTTGCAAGCAACGTCCCCCATATCTTCAAGGTGATTACAGATATGTCTGCAGCCTTTATCCCAACTGTTGTGTTGTGTTGTATTACTTGAGGCAATTCAACATCTTTGTGTGTGGAAACCATCCCTAATCAGCATTATGCTACACAGCACAACTGCTTAACAACAAAGTAACATGGGCATGTTGTGTCACCCCCAAAGTAGACTGTCTGAGTTTCTTAGCCACAGTGTTGCTGTTTTAGGGAGATGCTATACACATCCATAACACCAATATTTTGTTCATGGACTCTCCATTTGTTATGCTGAATTTCTTTGGACTGTGGCACTGCAACTGTCCAGTGATCTACTCTGAACCAGTATTGGTAATTCCATCTCTTTTATGAAAATTATTCCATTATGTAGCTATAACCCTATTAATACTGCTTGTACTAGGACTGTAGGAATATGACTGTCCAGTGACATACTCTGTGTAGATGTTGACTCTCTCTTGTCTTTCAAATTTCTACATCATGCACCAGCAATCTTACTGGCACTCCTTGTTTTGGTGCAAAGAGTGAATGGGACGCTAAGGTCAGGCTCAGTACACCATTCAGTTACTTCTGTGGTACACTGCAGAGGGGGTGACAGATGGGCAGTTCTGCTCATGAATCATGCACTAGCCACTCTTATGAACCAGACATCCTCCATTGTGTCTCTCTTATGTAGCATAGAGAACTTTTAAGAATCAAGCTCTCATCCATATGCTTTCTGTGTTTGTTTTCCCAAACATACAACAGTGTGTCTTAAGTAATAGGACATGGCCATTATTACCATGTCTACCCAAAGCCTTTGTGTAGCTATAGTTCAGTAAAATGCAGTTCTGAGTCTTTTCAGACTGAGTGTAGTCAGTCTTCACACACATTTGTGTTTTTCCATAGCTTTATGATTTCCACATACACAAAAATGTATGTAAAAAATGAGTACAATTAGCAAGTTAGCTTCTCATAAATCACTTAGTTGCACTCTTTCACTCAGCAAAATTAGAGTTTTTATGTATTATGTTTTGTTTCCCTTATTTCTACTTAACATATTGTCCACATGTATAATTACACTGTGTCTCCTTACAAGATTTTTGTGTCTCTTCTCTTGTCAAAGCAATTTAAAATGTGCAATATGTTTGTATGCATTTCATTCTATATCTAGATAGATAGATAGATGTGGGTGTATATCAGAATGTAGAAATATAACTTTTACTCAAAAGATTGATTATTGGCTCTACTTTGAGTTATTTTTCTCCTTACTCAAATTTGTTTGAACTTAGAGCTGATTATATACAGAGATGGGGTACGGGTGGCAAATTCCCACAAACATGATGGCAGAAAATTGGAGAAGGAAGTCAAAACAACTGTCAAAGTAAGGTGATATTTGTCATGATTCTGACTCATCATCTGAAGTCAATGTCAATACATATGCATATATGGGTCCCCTTCAGATTGTCGAGCTTTTAAAAGCTCGACTTTCATATAACCGAGACCATATGATCGAGCTTTTAAAAGCTAGAATGGTCTGAATGGATATCTCCATACAGTACGGAACGGGAAGATTTCCCATTTCCGCAATGTAGTGCGATCCCGGAGTTGGTATATTTAAGTAGTGGGGGGTGTCGAGGGTGCAGGGGGGCTTGCCCCCCTGCTAGACACCTTTAGTTTTTTTTTTGTTTGTTGTATTTTTATTTTTTTTTTTACATGATCGATGTTTCAAATGTTCGATCATATGGTCTTGGCCATATGATAGTCAATCATTTGAGATTTTGATCATGTAAAGTAGACCCGCATAGCTATATATGCATTTATAATGATGGTGAGTTAGATCAAAACACAAAAAATCAAACAAACTCACTAGCGATTACCATTAATTGCCACTAAAATCATTGCAAAAAAGTAATTGCAAATGTAAACCAATAGGATACATTTGCAATTATGAAAAGTTAAATACAAAACAACTTTTTATGGGGGGGTGGGGTGAGCTTCACTCCCCCATATCAACTGACTTGCGGAGTCTACTCCTACACCCCCAAGGTTGCATAAACTTGAAAAAAGGGCAAAAACCCTTGAATTATGTAATGGTTGATATAATGAACTTCGACTGTTACATAATTCCACAAACTGTACCAATGACAGAAAACACCACCATTTCACCACAACATAGAATGCATAGAGCGATAACTCATAAAGAACTCATATGTGGATATTAAGAAATTCATCTTAACAAGGATCACATTGGGAGCAGAACAAATCCGCATGTTAACACAGCACAATTTGGTGTCAAAATACAGACATTAGGTGAACATGGATCATCGACATAATGAGGCACTGAACAAATGCCAGGTGGCAACCTTGAAACTAATATCTACCACTAATGCTCTTATACATTACTCAAAGAATATTTATGTATTTCTATTAAATATGACATAATAACCTTCTTTTTGCTATAAATGTCCTTTGTACTTTTGTACAGTGTAAGTTGTACACTGTGCACCTGATATATGTCCAGTCAGGCAGTTTTCAGTTGTTGCAGCAACGGGAAAGTTAGCAATGCTATATGACTGTATGTGGGGCCTGCATTGTTCATACATAGAGGGTTTGTCCTGAGTCCTGAACTGGTGACAGGGATGGGAGTAATACAGGAGGATACATACAGCTGTAATTTGCCTTGTAGCAATATACAGTCAAGCAGTAGCAGTGGTATCATGCAAGAA
>NC_056729.1:1577936555-1578120313 GCF_019279795.1 Protopterus annectens
AAATGTGTGCATACTGTGTTATGCTTTAGTTCTACAATGATTACAGGCAGTTGGATTTAAATTTACAACTTTTATTTCAAACATTATAGCCCAAACACTGAGACATTTACTAAACCTAAACAAAGCAATGAAAACAGACTTGGCATTAAAGCTTCTCTACTTTTGAAACTCACATTCAATGAAACGGCATTGAAACCCACATTCAAAGAAAATGCATCTGGCCAGTGGCAGGTTATTTACCTTTGAACTGTTTTCAAGCAATAGGCTCCTTGCACGTTAGGGCCATGCAAAAGTTATTTGATTTACCTGATTGTATTAATTATAATATATAATTGAATTATATCCGTTGTATTAGACAGCAACACTTGTATATTTCAGTGTTTCATCTACAAATTCAGTGCCTGCTGCGTCAAAGAATAAATTGCCTAGGTTAAATTAAAAAATGGTAAGCTGGTATATTGCAATAGAAAATGGATGACAAGCTGAAAAACAGGTTCATAGTTATTAGGCATCTCATCCAAAGGAGGACATCCTGAGGACTGCAGCATACAAATGTATATGCTGTAGGAATAGAACCTCAAGCCTTTACATTAAGATGCAAGTATTCTACTTGTGGTGCTACTAACATAGCTTTAAAACTTTATACCACAATAGAGATACCATTTGCTAAACAAAATGGTTGCACATTGTAAATAGACTTGGCATGAGCAGCAGTGAACTCCTTAAAACTCACAGTTCCTTGAAAATGCACTTGAAAATTCCACCTGCTAACTCTAACTTGGGCATTTCACTTTCTCTTACAAAGATACCACACCCTCAAGGCTTCACCCTTAGTGCAAGAAATCTTGACAAAGCCTAAAATAAATAGGGACAAATTATAAATATGGCTCTCAGAAAATTGCAAGAGTAACAGGATTTGTGTTAGTATGCAGTCTCATTATTTAGCAACTTCAATCCTTTTTAAGAGGAATATGGGGCAAAATACACACACCAAATAATTCTGGTCAGACTTGAATTAGTTCTGGGAAGGTTGCCTTGATCTGAAGTGGGTGAAATCCTGGTAGCTAGTGATTGCAGCTCAGCAATGTGGAGCATTAAAGCATTTTTAGCAGAGCATTGTTTCATCACTACCTATTGTGTTTGCACATAAGCTGTAGTCATTTCAAACATTTGCCTTTTTTTTTTTACTACAGAGTACATTTACCCACCAGAGCTATTGTGTTTTGACTTCATTGTGGAGCTAGTTGTTGCAGGGCTTAGCTTTAAGTAAGGTAGCAATGCTTATTTACCATATACCATTAAAGCCACCCAACTACAAGTGTACTAACACACAGACACTGCTATAAGACACTGGTCTCCAATAAAATGTAATGAGTTTCTGAAAATACTGTAATCCTGTCCTTTTATTACAAATACTGTCATATGCATTTCAATACCCAAGGCTTATACATTATCTAGCTATGTAAATATTCTCTGCATGGCAACAACGAAAAGGCTTTCAATGCTAGCAATTCTTTAACAATATGCTTACTAAAGCTTACTTGCATCTTACAATGTCCGACAAGCATACTTGCATCTTACAATCTCACCTGATGTTCATTAAACCATGGCTACTTAAACAGAGCAACAGGACACTGATAGCATGCAGTTCCTGAATAATAAGAAGCATAAATCAACAGTATAAAAATCTGATAGAAAACCAGAACATTTTGCAAAATCAAGGACAGATGAAAAGCCACGGTCATATTTGTGATCTACCTCTGCACACTTACTGCATAACTGCTTCTTGCCTTCCTTGGACACATCCCGAGCCACTACAATGGGGGCTGGGGTGCAATAAGTATGTCATAATTTGAAGGCTCTGACACTCCTACCTCTCAACTTCAGAGCAAGAAATCTGGACAAAGCCATACATAGAACTAGAAGTGGGACACAGGCCCAAAATAAGGCCAATTTTAAATATTGCTCTTATTAACTTAATAGAACAGGTAAATCTTGCATTAGTACAAATTTTCTGAAGGGTATAAAATCTGAAACTCAAATGTCTGCCATTATTTTCTAACTTCAATCTTTAATGACTTGCCACTAATTTGCCAGAAACCACAATTTTATGAAAAACAGACCAAAGAAATAAAGGTAATCTACAACTGATCATTACAGTTATAATTGTAAACCCTCCACATTTTCTTCCAAAATTGCCATTTTGGAGGACAATTGAGATGTTTGGATATTCTAATCTACAAAGTGATCTCAACCTCTTAATGCAGGAAATCTGAACAAGGCCAAATATATTGGGGAACATAGAAACACTACTAAAATTGCTCTTGTATAAACTTAGACAGTCTTGCATTAGCATGCATTTTTCTGAAGATTATGACATCTGAAACTCAATGTCTGTCATTTAATGGCTTAATTCCTAAATGATTTGCTAGAAAACCACAAATTTTGAGAAACAAACCAAAAATAAGCAGCAAATATCTATTAATTCTGCAAAGATATGGACAACTGAGAGGTATAGTTCAACCGGGCTGTCAAGTTTTCACAAAATCATGGTCAAATGGAGCCTCCCCCCCCCTGCAGCCATTCCAATGTCCCATTCCTTGGTTATTTTGCCCCATTTACCATAAACACTAATGTGCATACTGTTTTACTTCATGATGATTTAGGATTTCATTTGAAAGTTTTATTTTGCATTTTACAGCACAAACCCTAATACACATCTGTTAAAGCAATGCAGTCTCAATGAAAATAGACTAACATTAATACTTCTCTGCCCTTGAAACTCACATGCATTGAAACAGCACTGAAACCCACTTTCAGAGAAAATACATTTTGCCAATTGCAAATATTAACTCTGGGCTGTCTTCAAAATCATAGGCCCCTCGAACATAACATACACATGCTCTGACTGTATTACATTATATTCCTTGTACAATACAGTACAGTTGTTAAAGGGCATTTTAAATTTATTGTTTTGAAAATTTTTCCAGTAAACAAAGAAACCAAAAGCAACCACCAATGCAAAATTGCCCAATTCAGAACATTTCCATCATAAAGTCTACTCAAGTCCACCAGTATCAGTAAAAAATACACAATCTCTGTAGTAAAATCCACATTGAAGAAATTTGTAACTAATAGAGGTTGCTGCTAGCAAACACTTTGTCATTATTTAATCTACAAATAAAGTGCCCGTTACCCTTGAAGAATAAATTGCCTTTGTTGCATGCAGTAAAATGAAAAGCTAGTAATACCGCAATAGAGAATGGATAGCAAACTGTTAACAGGTTCATAGTTACTAGGTATCTTTGCCAAAATGACTGCAGCATCCACCCCCTTTACAGCACCAGCAATGCATTTACCTACTGCGGGAGTAGAACCCACAGCCTTCAGCATCTACCTACTGCGGGAGTAGAACCCACAGCCTTCAGCATCTAAAGCAAGTACACTATCTGTTGTGCTATTAATGTAAGCAGATTAAATATAATCAGCACTAAACTTTTGCAGCTCTCAGCTCCTTGTAAAATCTACTCGACACTCAGCTGTATCTCTGAACTTTGCAGCACAAGAAATCTGGAAAAAGCCGAAATTTATTGGGGGGGGCAAAAGACCAAACAACAGGGACACATTTTAAACATTGCTTGTATAATGTTTGAAAGTTGCTAGAATAAAATGCTGCATTACCACCATACATTTCACTGCCACATCTTGAACCCAGGGGACCCCGTGCAAAAGTCAAAGCAACATACCACTACGCCAAATCAGTTTTGTGAAAGAGGAAGACTGAAACTTTACCATTTAGTGAATTCAGTTCTCACCATAGCACAGCTGTCAACCTCTTAGCACAAAAGACATGAACAAAGACAATAATGGGTGACTACAACCACCAAACATTCAGTGAATTCAGTTCTCACCATAGCTCTCAACCTCTTAGCAAATAACACCTGGACAAAGCCAGTAATGAGAGAATATAGCCCCCAAACATTTTCAGTGAAATCAGTTCTTACCATAGCTCTCAACATTAGCAAAAAACCTGGATGAAGCCAATAAATACCTGAACAAAGTCAACACTGGGTGAATACAGCCCCCAAACATATTCAGTGAATTCAATTCTTACCATAACTCTCAACCCTAGCACAAAACCTGGATGAAGCCAATAATGGGGGGAATACAGTCCCAAATACATTTCAAATATCCATCTTGTACACTTAGAAAATTGCTAGAATAAAAGCTTGCTTTTGTTACCATACACTTTCTGAAGAAAAGAAGTCCAATATTTACATTTATTAACCAGGAAAGTCTGACTTTAATTTTTTTAGCAGAGGCCCAGGGAGAAACACTCCAGACAGCCAAGAATATCAGGCAACAAGGACACAAATGCAGAAACCACAGATTTTATGAGGAACAGAAAAGGTATGAGGGAAAATCATACAATATTTTTACAAATGGTGGTGGGTAGGGAATTCAGGCTTTTGCCACTTGGGCCCAAGGTACAGGGTTCAAGCCTTATTCTCTACCCACCACCATGTACACCTGGGGCATTACACACACACACACACACACACACACACACTACCTGAACGGGTCCCATCTTCCGTTCCTAAATACTCCTCCGTCAGACTCTCCATCTTCCGTTCCTGCATACTCCATCTGACTCCCCATCTTCCATTCCTGCATACTCCATCTGAGTTCGTTCCTTTCGAATACCCTGTCTAAGTTCCGCTTTCACATAGTGATGATGTCAGCCCATCTAAGTTCCCGATGATGTCAGCCCATCTAAGTTCCCGATGATGTCAGCACAGCCCTACCCGCGATCTTCTTAAAGAAGAACGCAAAAAAAACTTTGCTGTAGTCAGAAAACTTTGTTTGAAATGCTGTATTCAGCGACCCGATGATTCAGGGGTGCAAGTGCACCCCCTTGCACCTGCCTGCGGGCGCCCTTGGTGGTGGGGTGTTAGTGCAGTATGAGGAGGAGTGATAATGTACAAAAGCAAAATGAATGTAAGAGTTGGAGAAAAGTAATCTGGGTAAAGCTAGCCAGGTGAGCAGGAAGAACAGAGTCATCTCTGGCATAGGCGCTAATTAAAGTTTTGAAGCTATTTAAATTTTCTATCTGTTTAAACTGTGTGGGGATTTCTGGAGACTAACAATAAATTAGGTACATTTAGCATGGCTATTGAAAACTACACTTAAAGCCATTCGATTAAATTTATAACATGCATAACTATACTAATAAGGGATGTAGTGTACATATTGATATGTCAAAAACATTATATTGTCAGCTGTTATGATATTATTTGTAGTCTACAGATACTTAGTCTTGATACCCACTAGGAGATGGTGTACCAAAGTAGGCTCTGCATTCTCTGAGTGTCCAGCCCAGGCTGTTTTACTGCTCATAGGATTTTTCTTCAAACCTGTGCAAAGAAGAAGCATGTTTCTGTGGTTATAAGGTTGCCATGCCAGGATAAGGAAGATCTCCAATATTTTTTCCATTGTTTATTGTAATGCATCTCATTGAGATTCCTGAATTCTTTTGGGCTTGTCTTGCATATATTGTGTACACTGTGGTTTCCTCATTGCACTCAACCTGCTGTGAGCTGGGCTGTACCCTAGTAAAACTAGATTCACTTGGAGCAGTTATCCATGGGATTGCTTGGTCTTTCTGGAGAGAGGGAGGTTTTCTATCTGTAGTGAATGATGTTCAAATACTCCCACTCTAAACAAATGCCTCTATCTGCTATTAGCTTGGAGAGTTACTGTCTTATTTCTAACATTTCTTTTATAGGCAAGGTTACTGAAAAAGTGGCATTTGAAGACATGTATTTCTATTTAACATTTCACAAAAAGGTTAATGAGAAAGTGGCATATGCACAGATGTATTTTTATTTACTACCTCATGCCTTCTTATACCTAAGTCAGTCTGGTTTTAGATTTTATTTTATTTATTTATTTGTTTTTGATTACCAGAAAAGTCTGACTGGGTTAAAAAAATATTTTTCAGTAGAGATCCCGGGAGAAATGCCAAAAAAAAACGTTTCATCATTATTAAAAGAGATCAATAAGAAGCCATGCAGTTATTTAGCTAATAAATAAAATAAAAAAATCCTATACAACATGTTAAAAAGTCATATACAGCATAGATCTAAGCAAAGCACTGAAACAGCATTCATTCAGATTGTTGAAGACCTCATTATGACATGAAAGCAAAGGATGTATTCAGTCTTGGTCCTTCTTGGTTTTACTGGCACCATTTTGATTAATTTGTCTCTTATCATTTGATAAGCTCACAGCAGGGGTGTGAGATTCCATAGGGTTCAAGATTGCTGCTAATGTTGCTTGCGTTATGTAAACTGTTCCTTATGGTGGTTATTGAAAGGAATCACAAAATTGATTTCATGTCAGTCTTATGCTGATTATATTCATCTATATCTTTGTTTTTATTCATGAGTCTGTTCTGACACATTTTATCACTTGAAGAATGCTCCGAGTCTATCCTTTTATGGATGACTATCAGATATTTCAAACACAGTATGGCTGAGACCAAGGTGGTGGTGGTTTATGCTACTCTTGATTTGTCTTAGTCTGTTTCCCCTTATTATTTGAGGGTGGTACAGCTTAGAATTTGTTTCTCATGTTCATGTTCTGGACATAATTCTTGATGGAAGCAAAGTCCATCCCTAACCCAATTTAAGTGTAACCTTGACCAGTGGATGGGAAATTGGAAATTCACCCCAGTCTGGCTCCCATTGTCTCTGACAGAGGCAGACAGTAACTATGCCCAAACTAGCATACCCCCCAAACACACACACATATACACATAACCTTTAGAAACTTTCTAACTAGCATACCCCTTCTTAATAAATGCCCATGATACATAGGAACATAACTGGGTTGGGTTGTATGCATAGGCTTATAAAGGCCCTGGTGGTCACTAGCCTAGTTTATACCTGTGAACCTATGATGGGTTGACGCTGAGTGACCACATGTTTCCTAATACTTAAATTATTATAGTTCATTGTTTTACTCCAGTTTTACTATTTGTACTCATTCCTACCATTAACATGGGGTCTATGTCAGTTTATCGAATGGCTATTCAGCGAATACCATCGAGCACCTATTTATTGAAGCCGCTCTTTAGTGAATGGCGAATTTTCACTAGGGCAAATAAGCAGTTGTCCAACTGGGCAACTGAAAAAAATCAAAAAACATAAAATTTAAAACCTACCAAGGTGGGTGGCTATGCCCTCCACACCCAACCTAACTAAATATACCGACTCCGAGATTGCACTACAGTGGGGAAAAGGGCAACTTCCAGAGAGTGGCCAGCCACTGGTTTGCCCTAGTGAAAATTCTCCATTCACTGAAGACTGGCTTCAATAAATAGGTGTTCGACAAATGGGTATTCACTGAATAGCCATTTGCCAAACATGACCCTCAACATGTGGTTCAGTAAACTATTTATTTTATCTTATCCAATACTTAGCTTTTCTGGCATTATAATACTTTCAATAATTTTTGCAATAATTTTGGGTTAGTGCTTAAATATATGTTTTTGTTACTAACATGAAGGTCCACAGAATCATATGATGTCGCTTCTAGTAGTGGCCTGGGCACTGGAGAAGCTGACCTGGGAAGGAGCTAGGGGAATTATAGAAGTTAGGGGATAAATTCAGCTCCAACTTTACTCTTCTCTCCCCCCCTCAACCTTCCCTCAGGGAATGCCATCAAATATAACACCCCCTACTATCACTAGGGAACAGGTCCTTAATGTCCTCTCTAAGACCAAAATTACTGCATCAATGGGTCCAGACAATATCCCAGGATGCCTTCTAAATAGCATGAAACATGATCTATCAGGGCCTCTGTAATTACTATTTAACTGTAGCCTCCAAACAGGCTTCGTGCCTCATGAACGGAGAAAGGCAACAGTTATCCCTCTGCACAAAGGTGGGCCATCTATAGACCCTGGAAACTACAGACCCATAAGTCTCACTAGTCTTATATGTTAAGCCATGGAAAGAATTATCATGGAAATGATCAAAAGAGATATAGTAAACCTCCAGACACTGGATCCAACCCAGTTTGGTTTCGTCAAAGGCAGATCATGCCTACTCAACCTGGTGGACTTCTTTGAGAAAGTCACCAAAGCAATGGACAAGGGCAAAATGGTTCACACCACCTACCTTGACCTGGTCAAGGCATTTGACACAATACCATACTCTGGCATTATTGACAAACAAAAGAGGTTAGGTACAAAGCCGTTTGTCACCCAGTGGATAGCCAACTGGCTCACAGACTGGACCCAGGAAGTTAGAACTGGTGAGTCTACCTCTACAACAAGGCCAGTCACAAATGGAGTTCCACAGGAATCAGTCATGGGATTTTTTTTTTTGTCATTCACGTCTTTGAAGTCAAGCCCAATGTCAGTGGTCTCTGGCTGACTACATTTGCAGATGATTGCAAATTAGGAGCTATCATTGAATCTCACATTGACACAAATGTTCTCCAGGAGGGGTTGACACAGACAGACAACTGGTATCAGAGCCATGGAGTAAAACTAAATGCCAGGAAATGCATAATAGAACCACAATAATTAAGGTGACATATTTGTATATATGTATATAAGGTTAATAGAGTATATTGTTATCATTATATAGGTTGATGTTGTATCTCTAATATTGCTCGCAGTTGTAAAATAACGTAGAAGAGAACTGCTATATGATAAAAGCTCTTGGACTAACTTATAATATAACCATATCATCGTAGTAACACAAATGGTAATTCTAAATTGTATAATAATATAGAAAATAACTGCTATATGATAAAAGCTCTTGGACTAACTTATAATATAACCATATCCTCGTAGTAACACAAATGGTAGTTCTACTTAATTTGAATGTTAATACGTAAAGTGGGCAATAACTATTATTACATGTTTATGGAATGCACTCTGTAACGTCAACTGTACCACATGTATATGTCTTGTTATCTTTTTCTGCATATTTTGTGAACAAATATTTAATAAAAAGAAATTTGATAAAAAAACAAAAAAAAAAAAAACAAAAAAAGAAATGCATAATAGTATCCTTTGGGAAGTAATCCATCCCTGGTAACTATCATATTGACAACACACCCCTTAGAGTTGACTCTGTAGTCAGGGACTTAGAGACATAGATAGTAATCTAGCCTTTGATCATTACGTGTCTACAGTGGTGAGGAAATCATTCTATGTTGCGCAACTTATAAGTAAAGGTATGGCATCTAAGTCCAAGGAAGTCATTGTTCCACTGTATTTGGCATTCATCAGACCTATCATTGAGTAAAATTCCCCCTTGAGTATGTACCTAACCAGGCATATCCGACAACTGGAACTTCCACAGAGGTTCCTTACTAAAGGAATACAGGATGCAAGTAATATGTCCTATGCAGACAGCCTCAAAGCCCTATCACTGTATTCGGTCTCCTACAGGCTTTTGAGGGGAGATCTATACCTGGCATACAGGGCATTGTCAGACCGCACTCTGATGGACCTCCTGCATATCCACAAAACAAACAGTGCCAGAGTTACCCATTCTAAAGACTTAAACCTTGCCTGTGATTTAAATAGGACCCACTGGAGAGATAGGTATGCATACCAGAGACTACCCCATCTACGGAACAGGCTCCCCATCCATGTGAAGCAGAGTTCCTCCCTAACCCAATTCAAGTGCAACTTGGAGAATTGGATGGGAAAATGGAAATTCATCCCTGGTTTGGCACCTAAGTCTCTAATGCAAATAGGTAACCTGTAAATGGATCATCTCCCAGGCCCATGTTTACACTTATCAAGGGTATCAGAACTTGTCAAGAGATTTGGGATGCATGGTTAGGCTTAAAAATACCCTTGTGGTCGTTATTCTAGGAAACACCTAAGAACCTATGAACCTATGGAATGAGTGGCTGATGCCAGTTTGCCCATCATGAGGGTTGGTTATCATGGCAAACTGAGAGCACAGCATATATACAAACCAGAGACTTGTATTTGGCTCTACGAAGCTGCAGTAATACATCAGCATTCTGGGAAACTGTTTGCAGAACTGTGCACACACATGTTGGAGGCTGATGCCCATGATTTTAAAGGTATAGCCTTCTCAATAAATATATTTTAGATTGTTTTATACTGATGCTGAGTTCATATTGTTTGGTTTTATTTTCTCAGTTTGGATGAGGTTAGGTTTGAAAACTTCATAGTTTAAACTATATAGTTTACAAAATGATACACACCTATAGTGTAAGCGAAGGCTTAAATTTCTTTTCTGGTCATTCCTGGCATTTACACTCAAATATGGAGTTTATACATTTCATTTTAACAAGAGGGAGGAGCATAGGGTGACATACAAGAGTGGAGGAAGATGTACACAGGTGGATTATATCTTATGTAGAAGGGCCAGTCTGAAGGAGATTGGAGACTGTAAAGTCGTGGCAGGGGAAAGTGTAGTTAGGCAGCATAGGATGGTGGTTTGTAGGATGACATTGGTGATCAAGAAGAGGAGGATGAGTGTGAGGGCAGCATCAAGAATCAAATGGTGGAAAGTGAAAAAGGGTAATTGTTAGGTGGAGTTCAGGGAAGAGTTAAAACAGGCACTGGGTGACAGTGAAGAGTTACTGAATAGCTGGGTAACTACAGCAGCACTAGTAAGAGAGATGGCTAGAAAGGTGCTTGGTGTGACATCTGGACAGAGGAAGGAGGACAAGGAGACCTGGTGGTGGAATGAGGAAGTACAGGAAATTATACAGAGAAAGAGGTTGGCGAAGAAGAAGTTGGATTGTCAGAGAGATGAAGAAAGTATATAAGAGTATGGAGTAGATGAGGTGCATGGCAAAGACAGAGGTGGTGAAGGCTAAGGATAAGGCATATGAAGAGTTGTATGAAAGGTTGGACACTAAGGAGGGAGGCATATGAAGAGTTGTATGAAAGGTTGGACACTAAAGAGGGAGAAAAGGACATGTACCGATTGGCTAGACAGAGGGACCGAGCTAGTAAAGATGTGCAGCAGGTAAAGGTGATAAAGGATAATGAGGGAAACATACTCACAAGTGAGGAGAGTGTGTTGTGAAGATGGAAAGAGTACTTTGAGGGGCTGATGAATGAAGAGAATGAGAGGGAGAGAAGGTTGGATGATGTGCAGATAGTTAATCATGAAGTGCAGTGGATTAGCGAGGAGGAAGTAAGGATAGCTATGAAGAGGATGAAAAATGGAAAGGCTGTTGGTCCAGATGACATACCTGTGGAAGCATGGAGGTGTTTAGGTGAAATGGCAGTGTAGTTTTTAACTAGATTGTTTAATGAAATCGTGGAAAGTGAGAGGATGCCTGAGGAATGGAGAAAAAGTGTTTTGGTATCGATTTTTAAGAATAAGGGTGATGTGCAGAGCTGTAGTAACTACAGAGGGATCAGTCACAGCATGAAGTTATGGGAAAGAGTAGTGGAAGCTAGGCTAAGAAGGGAGGTGATGATTAGTGATCAGCAGTATGGTTTAATGCCAGGAAAGAGCACTACAGATGTGATGTTTGCTCTGAGAATGTTGATGGAGAAGTACAGAGAAGGTCAGAAGGAGTTGCATTGTGTCTTTGTGGACTTGGAGAAAACATATGACAGGGTGCCTAGAGACGAGTTGTGGTATTGTATGAGGTCGGGAGTGTCAGAGAAGTATGTAAGAGTGGTACAGGATATGTACGAGGGTAATGTGACAGCGGTGAGGTCTGCAGTGGGAGTGATGGATGCGTTTAAGGAGGAGGTGGGATTACATCAAGGATCAGCTCTGAGTCCTTTCTTATTTGCAATGGTGATGGATAGGTTGACAGACAAGATCAGACAGGAGTCCCCATGGATTATGATGTTTGCAGATGACATTGTGATCTGTAGTCAGAGTAGGGAACAGGTGGAGGAGATCCTGGAGAGGTGGAGTATGCTCTAGAGAGAAGAGGAATGAAGGTCAGCAGGACTAAGACAGAATATGTGTGTGTGAATGAGAGGGATGATAGGGGAATGGTGAAGATGCAGGGAGTAGAGGTGGCGAAGGTGGATGAGTTTAAATACTTGGGGTCAACAGTTCAGAGTAATGATGAGTGTGGAAGAGAGGTGAAGAAGAGTACAGGCAGGATGGAGTGGGTGGAGAAGTGTGTCAGGGGTGATTTCTGTCAGGAGTAAGAGTGAAAGGGAAGGTCTACAAGAGGGTAGTGAGACCAGCTATGTTGTATGGGTTGGAGACAGTGGCATTGACAAAAAGGCAGGAGTCAGAGCTTGACGTGGCAGAGATGAAGATGTTAAGATTTGCACTGGGTGTGACAAGGATGGACAGGATTAGGAACAAGTATATTAGAGGGTCAGCCCAGGTTGGGAGGTTTGGAGACAAAGCCAGAGAGGCAAGATTACGTTGGTTTGGACATGTGCTGAGGAGGGATGCAGAGTATATTGGGAAAAAGATGCTAAGGATGAAGCTGTAGGTAACAGGAAAATAGGAAGGCCTAAGGTAAGGTTTATGGATGTGGTGAGAGAGGACATGCAGGTGGTTGGTGTGACAGAGCAAGATGCAGAGGACAGGAAGAAATGGAAACAGTTGATCCGCTGTGGTGACCCCTAACGGGAGCAGCCGAAAAAAGAAGAAGATCTCATGTTAAACCACAAAGGGCTATTTTGATTAATTACAGCAACCAGACATTGATGCTTGCCTAACAATTCAATAGAAATGATTAAGTCTTATGAGCTCCTAACAAACTTTTTCTTGTAGTCTTGGGTTTGCTTTTCTCAGACTCAGTATGCATAATGTGGACATGAGCAAGTTCATAGGTTCATAGGTTCATAGGTTGGTACTAGGCTATCAGCCCTAGGGCTTATACAAGCCTAGCCATAACAATTCCCTGGCTATTTCTTCCCACATTATTTACTTTCCTGGACCCCTGTCTAGCAGGGCGACTGACGTGATCCCTGGGGTGAATTTCCTTTCTCCCATCCAATCGTCAAGGTTCCTCTTGAAGAGGTCCAAAGAGGCACTCTGCTTGACATGTATGGGCAATCTATTCCAGAGTCTGGGGAGTCTCTGGGTCAGGAACCTATCCCTCCAGCATGTTTTGTTTATTGTGATGACAAGGTTTAGATCCCTGGAGCGTGTAGCTCTGAGGGATTGGGATTTCTTTAAGTGTAGCATGTCCAACAGCTCTGGGTTTGACATGGCCTTGTATGTTAAGCAGAGATCACCTCTGAGTAGACGATATGCGACAGAGTATAGCTGGAGTTTTTAAGGCGGTCAGCATAGGGCATCTGCTTTAGGCCTGTGATTCTTTTAGTGAGGTATTTCTGAGGCCTTTCCAGTTGTTGCAGATGTCTTGAGAGGTACATACCAAATGGGGCATTGTATTCTATAATGGGTCTAATGAGGGATGAGTACAGTGGGACAATGACCTCCTTTTTTCTGGATGAAAAGCCCTTTGTGATGAGGTGTGCCACATAGAAGGATTTCCTGACTGTTGTGGCGATGTGGTTATCGAAGGTGAGACCACTGTCCACCTGTGTCCCTAAGTCTCTTATCACACTTTCTGTGTTTAGTGTACTGCCACCTATGTGGTAATTCACGGGTACATGTTTTTTCCCAAAGGGGATAACAATACATTTCTTGGCATTGAGCTTGTGCCCATGGCTCTGGCACCAAGCATCTGTTTCTGTAAGGCCCTTTTGTAGAGTATCCACATAATTTGGGGATTCAATAATAGCTCCCAGTTTGCAGTCATCTGCAAACTTTGTTAGCCAGAGTCCCTTAGTGTTGACCTGTACTTCAGAGAAGTAGATGCCAAACAAGAGCGGCCCCAGGACTGAACCCTGAGGTACTCCACTTGTCACTTGTCTGGAGCTGGATTTGGAGTCGGCTACTTTTACAGTGTGGGTTCTATCAGTAAGCCATTTAGCAACCCATTGGGTGACATAGGGATTAATGCCCAACTTAGTAAGTTTATCTATGATTCCAGAGTGGGGAATGGTGTCAAAGGCCTTGGCAAGGTCTAGATAGGCTGTGTGGACCACCTTACCCTTGTCCATGGCTCTGGAGACTGATTCAAAGAAGTCAATCAGGTTCAGGAGACAAGATCGGCCCTTCACAAACCCAAACTGGGTGGGGTCCAGTGTTTGAAGGTTGCCAATGTCTTTGTTTATAAGTTCCATGATAATACGCTCCATGGCCTTGCAGATAAGGCTTGTCAGACTGATGGGACGGTAGTTTCCAGGATCCAAGATGGATCCCCCCTTGTGGATTGGGATAACTGTAGCTCTGCACCACTCAGTGGGCATGAAACCTGAGGTGAGGCTATGATTAAACATGACACTTAGGTGAGGTGCCAGTTCATATTGTAGTTCATGTAGTACACAGCCCGGGATGTCATCTGGTCCCATGGATGCTGTATTCTTGGCTTCAGAGAGTGCGTTTTGTACCTGTGTGGCTGTTATTACTGGAATTTGTCAATCTTCCAGTATTGAAATGGGCCATTTAAGGGGGTGAGAGGGGGGTGAAGTTGGCACTGAATCGATCTGCCATTATACTGGCAATATCCTTCGGATCAGTATATTTAATGCCATTCTGTTTTAGCTCAGAGCAGATCTGAGCATTGCCATTTAGATTCTTGACATAGTTATAGAATGCTTTGTGGTTGTCTTTGGAATCTTTGGCAATTTTATTTTCATAACTAGCTTTGGAGGATTTTATGAGGCATTTCAGTTTCTTACTGAGGCTAGTAAGGGAGTTTTTTGCATCCTGGGATTTTCCTCTTTTCTGCAAAAGTTTCTTCCTTTTGTTGTAAAGTTTGTTTATGGCAGGGGACCACCAGATTGGCTTCCTTTTTTGGATGAGAGCATTTTGGTTCTATTTGGGATGGTACGATTCATGCATGAGTGGATGTGCTCGTACAGTGCCTTAGTGTAGGATTCAGCAGTTGAACTTTCAGTTCCGTCTGCATGGGTGTCATGAAGTTTGTCACTTCTGACTTGAGTAGCATGAAGTTGGCTTTGGAGAAGTTTTTTATGGTGGTTTCTTTACTTGGGGGTGGGGGTGGGATGTGGATGTTAAGGGTGATTAGCTTATGGTCAGACCTGACTAACGAGGGGTGACCATAGGTATGGAGCATTGATTTCCCATGTTGGTAATGACCAGGTCTAGGATATTGGAGCCCCTGGTGGGACTATGGATTAGTTGATCCAGGGCGTTGGAATTTATGAATTCCAAGAACCGTTGCGCAAAGGTGTTGGGACATGAGTAGTTTTCCCAGTTAATGGCAGGGTAGTTAAAATCACCCAGTATTAGGGTGTTTGGTTCTATCTTAATATTTTCCAGTATGTTTAGAAAGGTGTAGTGAGAATCTTGGGGTATGGTGGGAGATCTGTAGCAAGCTACAGTTTGGATTGCAGTCTTACCTAGTGTTAGTTGCACTTGGAGAATTTCAGACACATTGTGTTGGCCAACTAGCCTGGTGGTGTGAATATCCTTGGTGAATATTGACACTCCTCCACCTTTAGTGTTTCGGTCCTGGTTTGGTGGCTGAAAAGTGTGGTAAGAGTTGTAGCCTGGTATTGCAGGGGTGCTCTCTGGAGCCTTGAACCAGGTCTCAGTTACTGCACAGATATCGATGTTCTCCATTTTTAGGAGTGCCTCGAGAGTGCATTTTGAGGTTTAGACTTCTAGCATTGAGTAGCATTACCTTCAGATTTTGCATGCTTGTACCTGTTACGGTGGTGGTTTTGTCCTTTGAAGTTTGCCTAAAAAAGGCACTATAGGGGTGGCAAGAGCCTTAGCCAGTATCCTGAATCCCAGGGGCGACAGGTGCAGACCATCTCTGGCAAAGCATCGTGGTCTGCCAGACAGACAGATACTGGATCCCCTTTGAATGACACCATAAGCTTAGCCAATTGTTGAAGTCAATCATTTTATCCTTATATTGTGGTATCATTCTGGGCGAAGGCAGGATGCTACTCAGGGCTAGGGTCATACCTGCCTAGACCACATGATCCGAGAGCTCTTCCATGTCTCTTTTCATGTAGTCCAGGGAGGTACGTCTCAAGTCATTCACTCCAACATGGACAATGACAGAGTCATATTTGTACTTGTTGTGGAGTGACTTGAGTGCATGCGTTATGTGGCTGATCCTGGCACCCGACAGGCAGCTGACTGTAATTTTCTCCTTATTCAACCTGGTGAGAGGGACATCAGTGTGCCGGACTATAGAGTCACCTATGACTAAAGTGTTAGGTACATTGTCTTGCCTTAGGGGCTGTTGCTGGGTGGCACACTGGTGTTGTGAACTATGTGACACATTGGTTGTGACTGGTGTTTGTTTGCGTTTCAGCTTCAGAGGTCTTTGTTGCTTGGGCAGGTTACAGTTAAGGGCCTCTGCATATGTGGATTTAGTGTTGCTATATGTGGGTGTTGGTGGTGCGGGTTTAGAAGGGCTATGTGTTGCTTGAGGTGTAGTGTGGGTGTTAACCTTCTCCTCTTCACTGTTTAGCACAATCTTGGGTGGAGAGAGCTTTGCTTCCATTTTGGCTATGTAAGTGCATCTCTCAAAGGTTGTAGTGTTGGGTGGTAGGAGGAGAGGGTTGTCTGTGTACATGAGGCAATTGCCCATTAACATTGTCAATTAACCTGACAGTGATCTTGGGTTGCCCCTAGAAAAAGACTCTTATGCCTGGTGGACTTATCTCATTAACAATGACATAAATGTAATACACAGCAAAACAGCCCTTTTACTCTGACAGAGCTGCAAATGGGAAAATAATTTTTCTTTGGCTTGGGATGATCTTGTAGATGTTAGTTATTTAAAAGAGCATGAGTGTGGGGGTGAGGCATGCTCTTGCAAAAACAAAATGGGATGACTGTAGCTATTAGATTTTAACCTAAATGTGCTTTCCTTTCATGAAAATGCATGCCATGTCAATTATGCAAAGCCCTGTTCAGACAAGAAATAAAAGAATTTAATTGCCCTTCTTCATTCACCAATATTGTCAAAAACCTATCTGAAAGTTGAAGCAGGTAAACAAAAACTATATAACATACTGTGCTAAATGCTGAAAACAAAGACTGTAGTAATGGTCAGTACCGTGTTCGGAGTTTTCAAATATTGATAGTTTACTTACACCTTTCCACAAGTACTGCATGGTAGCCAATTTCATATATATGTATATATATCTATATATATATCTATATATATATCTATATATATATATATATATATATATATATATATATATATATATATATATGTACTCTCTCTCTCTCTACATATATATATATATATATATATATATATATATATATATATAGGTTCATAGGTTTATAGGTGTGTGCTAGGCTAATGGCCCTGGAGCCTTTACAAGCCTAGCCCATAGGATTACCCTGGCATCATGACACCCAACCTTAGTTCCTAGTGCCTCTGTCGAGTAGAGCCATTGTAGTGATCCCCGGGGTGAATTTTCTATTTCTCATCCACTCATCAAGATTTCTCTTGAAGAGGGCCAGTGAGGTGCTTTGCTTGACATGTAAGGGAAGTCTATTCCATAGCATGGGCAGTCTCTGAGTTATGAACCTGTCCCTCAAGCATGTTCTGTTGATTGTGGTTATGAGGCTGAGGTCTCTGGAGCATGTGTTGCGGAGGGACTGGGATTTCTTTAGATGTAGCATTTCTAACAGAGATGGGTCAGACATGGCTTTGTAAGTCAACCAGAGAGCGCCTCTAAGTAGGCGATATGAGACAGAGAATAGCTGGAGTTTTTTTGAGTCTGTCCATATAGGACAAGTGTTTAAGGCCTAGGATCCTTTTTGTCAGGTACTTTTGTGGCCTCTCCAGTTTTTGCAGTTGTCTAGTGAGGTACATGCCAAATGGGGCATTGTACTTGATGATTGGCCTAATGAGGGAAGAGTAGGTTCATAGGTAGGTACAAGGCTATCTGCCCGAGGGCATTTATAAGCCTAGCCAGAGTGTGTCAGCTTTTGCCGCCCCCATTGATTAATTAACTGAGTCTCTGTCAAGCAGAGCCAATGAAGTGATCACAGGGGTGTACTTTCTGTTACCCATCCACTCGTCAAGGCTTCTCTTGAAGAGTGTTAGTGATGGGCTCTGCCTAACGTAGTTAGGAATTTTGTTCCAAAGCATGGGGGAGTCTCTGTGACAGGAATCTATCCCTCCAGCATGTTCTATTTATTGTTGTGGCAAGGTTTAGCTCACTAGAGCACGTGGCTCGCAGTGACTTGGATTTCTTTAGATGGAGCATGTCCATCAATTCTGAGTTGGACATGGCTTTGTAAGTCAGGCAGAGATCACCTCTGAGTAAGCAATATGCCACTGAGTACAGCCAGAGTTTTTTCAGTTGGGCTGCATAGGACATATGTTTGAGGCCAGTAATCCTCTTGGTGAGGTACTTTTGTGATCTTTCAAGCTGTTGGAAGTGTCTTGTGAGGTACATCCCAAATGAGGCATTGTACTCTATGATGGGTCTGATGAGTGACGAGTAGAGGGGCACTATAACCTCTTTATTTCTAGATGTGAACCCCTTAGTAATTAGATGGGCCACATAAAAGGATTTCCTAACTACTTTGGCAATATGATTGTCAAAGGAGAGAGTACTATCTACCTGCGTCCCCAGATCTCTTATTACCTCTTCTGTATTAAGGGGGCTGCCGCCTATGTGGTAATTCGTGGGTGTTTTGTTTTTCCCAAACGGGATAACTATGCATTTTTTGGCATTTAGCTTGAGGCCATGACTTTTACACCAGGTGTCTGTCTCAGTAAGGCCTTTTTGGAGGATGTCCATGTCAGCCAGAGAGTCAATTATGGCTCCCAGTTTGCAGTCATCAGCAAACTTGGTTAGCCATAGTCCTCCTGTGTTTGCCTGTACTTCTGAGAAATATATGCCGAACAGTAGGGGTCCCAGAACTGAGCCTTGCAGGACACCACTTGTGACTGGTTTAGAGTCAGACCTGGAGCCCGCTATTCTTACCGTGTAAGTTCTGTCTGTAAGCCAGTTGGCAACCCATCCTGTGACGTAGGGGTTTATGTTCAGGCTGGTGAGTTTTTTTATAATACCCGAGTGAGAAATGGTGTCGAACGCCTTGGCGAGATCAAGGTAGGCTGTGTGAACCACCTTTTATTTATTTTTTTTATTTTATTTTATTTTACATTTGTTGACCGGGCTAGTCCAACTGGATACATATCCCTTTTCAGTAGAGGCCCGGGGAGAAAAGCTCCAACATAAAAGCAATACATGAAGAGAGCAAGTTACATTTACAATATAAGAATAGGAAATAACAGAGACTTAATATAAGCACAAGTAGCAAAGCTGCATTTTAAACAAATTAGTGTTATAGGATAAACACCGTGAGAATAATGGTCGAAGAACTAGCTAATCAGGGCAAATTATGAGTACAGGAAATTAGATAAGTTAGTCGGGTTCTGTGCATGGGCATAGCCATTGTAGCTTAAGATGGCTTTTGAGGTTGTTTTTGAACTGTTGATGTGAGGTCATGAGTCTAAGGGTGTTTGGCAGGGAGTTCCAGGGCTTTCCAATGGAGTTGGCGTACAGGGCATCACCACCTGAGTTCTTAGCTTTAGTTGTTAATATCTGGACGGTATTAGCAGATCTAAGAGAGTTAAGGTTGGAGTAGGGGGTCAAAATACTACACAGTGAGGGAGTTCTGTCGGGATAGTGGATTATTTTAAAGGCTTCGGTTAGTTGATTAAGTTTAAGAAGATTGGGTAGTTCCAACCAACCAAGTTTCCTAAGGTTAAGGCAGTGGTGGGTGCGGTATGGGGAACCTGTTATAAACCTAGCAATATGGTTATAAGCAAGAGAGAGCATGTTAAGTTCACGTTTATTGAGGAAGGAAAAGACTGGGGATGCATATAGTAAGGTGGAGAGGAGATGCGTGCGGGCAATCGTTAGTTTGGTCAAGGGGGTTAAGAAGTTTTTTATTCTGTACATGGATCCAAGTTTTTTGTTGACCGATTTGATGGTTTGGGTAATGTGGATGTCAAATTTTAGCTTGTAGTCAATGGTAACACCTAGTAATTTGGTACTGGCAACAGGGGCTATGATGGTTCCATTGATGGATTTAATATGAAAAGGAATACTGTTAGTATTTGGGAGTTCATTGCAAAGGGATGTATTGGCGTTCGGGAAGAATAGGAGTAATTTAGTTTTTGTTGGGTTAAGTAGGAGTTTCAAGTCAGTGAACCATTTCTCAACTAACGTAAAACAGAGTTGAGTAGTAGTTTGGAGTTCTAATAGGGAGACAGCGGAGCAGATCAGGGTAGAGTCATCAGCATATTGTATGCAGGTAGATTTAGGGATGACTGAGTGCAGGTTGTTTATGAAGATGGAAAAGAGAAGAGGACCAAGAATAGAGCCCTGAGGAACACCGATGGTGTTTGAGAGCAGGTCTGATAGTTTGTCTTGCCATAGGACAGCTTGTTGCCTACCCGTGAGGTACGCCTTAAACCAGCTTAGTGCAGGGGTGCTCAGATATAGACTTTCTAGGGTATTAAGCAGGAGTTGGTGATTGACCATGTCGAACGCTTTCGATAGGTCAAGAAAGAGGGCGGAGGATATTAGTTTGTTGTTACAATTGTTATTAATGGAGTCAATAAAGGAAAGGAGGGCAGTAGTAGTACTATGGTGGGGGCGGAAACCATGTTGGGAGTTAGATAAGAGACGATTAA
Source organism: Protopterus annectens (assembly GCF_019279795.1). NCBI lineage: Eukaryota > Metazoa > Chordata > Ceratodontiformes > Protopteridae > Protopterus > Protopterus annectens. Next base: position 1,577,957,286 of record NC_056729.1, read on the forward strand.
GGGTTAAGTAGTGAAGGAGTTGTTTGTGAACACATCTTTCCATAATTTTCGCTATTGGAGACAGGATTGCTATTGGTCTGTAGTTAGATATTTCAGTGGAGGTGCCTCCTTTATGTAGAGGGATGATATAAGAAATCTTCCAAGAAGAGGGAATAGTGGCTTCAGTAATAGTTCTGTTGATCAAGATGGATATGGGGTAGGTGATGACTTCGGATGCTATTTGTAAATATTCCGCTGGGAGGTGATCAGCCGCCAAGGTGGTTGGTTTCAGTTTTTTTAAGAGGGAACAAATGTAGGAGGAAGAGACAGGGTTTAGGTTAAAGGAGATGTGGGCAGCTTCATGAGATTTGGAGGAAGGTGGAGCAGTGGAGGTTAGTTGGCTAGCAAGGGATTGGATAGTATCGGTGAAGAAGGAGTTAAAGGTGTTGGCTACTGCCTCTGCATCTTTCCCGATGTGCTTCTCAGGGGTTGGGGTGGTAGTTTTACCTGGGTGAAGGAGATTGTTAAATCCTGCCCAGAACTTCTTTGGATTGTTCTGGTGTTTATTCTGGAGGTGGCAGAAGTATTGTTTTTTGTCCTGGGTAGTGGCTGATTTGGTAGTGTTTCTTAGCTGTTGAAATATTATGCGATCTTGGGGGGTTTTAGTGGCTCTCCATTTGCCCCAGGCCTGGTTTCTGAGTTTCATTTTGTTTTTGGTTTCTCTAGTTAACCAAGGTGCTATACGTATTTTGGATCTGATTAGTCTATTCGGGGCATGTGTTTCTAGTATCCTTAGGAATGTATCATTGAAGTGGGAAACACTCTCTTCTAGGGGTAGAGATTTTAAAATGGACCAGTTGCAGGATTTTAGGTCTGCAAGGAATAATTGTGGGACAAAGTTCTTTTTGTTTCTAATTAATCTATAGAGGGGGGGGTTGGAAGTTGGGCATTTATGTTTAATAATATAGGTAATTAGGTGGTCGCTGAGGTCATTGGGAAGGGTCCCGGTGGTATAGTTAATTGAATCTTTATTGGTAAGGATCCAATCGATGGTGGTTTCTTTTTGGTGAGTATTGCCCAGTCTGGTTGGACATGGTATATTTTGGGAAAAGCCATGTAGGTTAATAGGTTGTGGGGTTGAATGGGAAGAACAGAGGGACCAGTCTATATTGACATCCCCAAGTACTATGGTTTCTTGTGGGTAACTAGTGGCTAGCCAGGACAGTATTTGCTCGAGATTTTCTATGTTATTCCCTGGTGGGATATAAATAACTATGAGGTTGATGCATTTTTGCGTGTTTAAGCATAGCTTTAGGGCAATAAGTTCTAAGTTAGAGATTATAGGAGGTTGTGTTGGGTTCTTAATGATATTCAGAGTATTCCTGAACATAACAGCTATACCTCCACCCCGTTTCTTTACACGGTCGGCCCTGAAGATATTATACCCGGGAGGGAGAATCTCTTCGTCCATAGTGGCGGGTTTTAGCCATGTTTCAGTTAGACACATAATGTCAGGGGAATGAGTAGCTAACATAGCGTGCAGGTTGTGCACCTTGTTGTTAATGCTTCTTAGGTTCAGGTGTAGTACTAGAAGGGAGTCAGTAGAGTTGCGAACAAGTTTAGATGGGTTAGAGTCTAAGTCATTAGGGGGACCTGGGTTGGGGTGGATATCGCCATAAATGGTAATACTATTTTTCAGGTAAATTAGTAGTCTTTGTAGTTTGAATAGTAATTTGAGGTGATTTTTATTATTTGAAATTTTAGGGTGACGGAGGGTGAGTTGGGCTAAATTGGGGGATTTTGTTTTAAAAGTGTTAGGCATTGGTGGGACAGTTATGGCCGAATGATTAGGATGGCAGTTGGTGTAGCGCTTAGGATGGGAGAATCCTATAAGAGTTTGGTTTTCATACTTTGTTAAAAAATAGGCAAAAAGGAGTAGTAGGGTCGTTGAGAGGAGGGTTGTAGAATAGGGGAGTTTGGCCATGGTGTAAGGGTGGAAAGTGTACTAGGAAGGGAAGATGCTTTAGTTTTATCTTTGGAATTGTGGGAGGACCTGGAAGTGGGAGGAGTAAGGAGGAAATTGAGGGGCGTATAGCTTGCAGAGGGGTACTTGGGAGGGGTTATCTATTCCTATAAATGTAGAGGTACTGGGGGCGGGTGGGATAAGGGGGCAGGGAGGGGAGCGGAGCCCGAGCAAAGCGGAGCGGGGCATACACCGCCCGGAGTTCTCAAGGTCTTAGAGCCAGCACTAGGTGAGTGAAATGACTGCCAGTGCTTACAGTAAAGAAGCACTTTGGAGGGATATATTTTTCACTTAAGTAACAGAAATGATAATGCCAGGTTCGAGTAAGCAACAACCTTATTTTGGTCTATCACGGAGAATTGGGTAGTAGCTTCTCAGGAGGTGAAGACCGGTCTGTGCAGACGCTTTGGTTGTTGTCAGGTAGGAGCGTTGTTCTTAGGAGCCACGCGTTGTTAGGGTTAGCGTAGGGGGCTTCCTGTGGTAGAAGGGAGAGAGGTAGCACAAATTAGTAACTCCGTATATGTAGAATTGATTCAGAGGTGTCAATAGATGTGTTCTAGTGGAACTCAATGCTTGGGAGAGAGAAATCAACAACAGTAGTTATACAGTTAGTGTTACAGTAGTTAGAGAGTCGGCATCATGATATCTCCAGTGTAAGGAACAAACCATAGAACTAGAAGGCCAAACACACGGTATAACAAGGGTAAGAGATTAAGTTGCACAAGCATACAGTACAAAACAATTACCCAACATTGTTAGATAACAGACACCATTGTTCCAACAAGAAACACGTGCAGACACTTTGAGTTTGCTGCAACAAATCACGGATCCAGTCTAAATGTTAAATTAAGACAAAATGCCATCAACTTAGCATCTACGAAGTAAGAAAAATGTTCAAAACATATGCAAACAACTCACTAAGCCAGTCGCTTAATTAGCTTTAGAAAATATGATATCCATGGCATACACCGCCCGGAGTTCTCAAGGTCTTAGAGCCAGCACTAGGTGAGTGAAATGACTGCCAGTGTTTACAGTAAAGAAGCACTTTGGAGGGATGTATTTTTCACTTAAGTAACAGAAATTATAATGCCAGGTTCGAGTAAGCAACAACCTTATTTTGGTCTATCACGGAGAATTGGGTAGTAGCTTCTCAGGAGGTGAAGACCGGTCTGTGCAGACGCTTTGGTTGTTGTCAGGTAGGAGCGTTGTTCTTAGGAGCCACGCGTTGTTAGGGTTAGCGTAGGGGGCTTCCTGGAGGCTGGAAAATGCGTCCGGGCCGAGGGAAAGATAGTACCAGGAGTAAGTGATAGTAAAGTTTCGCGGTAAGCCGGGTGGAGTATTTGAAAACTTTCTGATGTCAGCATACACCGCCCGGAGTTCTCAAGGTCTTAGAGCCAGCACTAGGTGAGTGAAATGACTGCCAGTGCTTACAGTAAAGAAGCACTTTGGAGGGATGTATTTTTCACTTAAGTAACAGAAATGATAATGCCAGGTTCGAGTAAGCAACAACCTTATTTTGGTCTATCACGGAGAATTGGGTAGTAGCTTCTCAGGAGGTGAAGACCGGTCTGTGCAGACGCTTTGGTTGTTGTCAGGTAGGAGTGTTGTTCTTAGGAGCCACGCGTTGTTAGGGTTAGCGTAGGGGGCTTCCTGGAGGCTGGAAAATGCGTCCGGGCCGAGGGAAAGATAGTACCAGGAGTAAGTGATAGTAAAGTCACAGAAGCACAGGTGAAAACAGCCCTTTCAAAAGCCATAAACACAGCATCAATGGGGCCAGATGGTGTCCCAGGCTGCGTCTTGCATGAGCTACAGATTGTGCCATCCCTAGCAAAACCAAGACTCACTCTCCTAAGAGAAGGAAACCAGTCTGGTGGACCCCTGCCATAAACAGGTTATACAACAAAAGGAGGAAAAAGCAAATCCCAAGAAGGAAAGACATCCCTGATCAGTATCAGTAAGAAACTAAGGTCCCTCATAAAATCATCCAAGGCTAACTTTGAAAGAAAAATAGCCAAGGATTCGAAAGATAACCACAAAGCATTGTGCAAATGCAAAACCCTCATAACATTGGGAGGGTGACCTAATGGTTAAGGTGTTTGCCATGCAAACACAAGGTGCAGGATTTGAGTCTCACAAGGGATAATTGGCTAGGCTTACAATGTCTCACAAGGGCAGTTAGCCTAGTACTAACCTATGAACCTATGAACCTATGAACCTATGGCCTTGGTAACTGTCTTGAAGAAGTCAACCAGGTTTAGTAGGCATGATCTGCCCTTAACAAAGCCAAAATGGGTCGGGTCAAGTGTTTGGAAGTTCCTAATGTCTTTGTTAATGAGTTCCATGATGATGCGCTCACGCCATTTTTTCCGTATTGTTGTGGGCCCTTTTGAAGGTGAGAGGGAGGTGAAGTTTGCACTGAATCTATCTGCCAGTATGTTGGCAAAATCATTAGGTTCAGTATATTTTGTGCTATTTTGCACTATCTCAGAGCATATCTGCGAATTGCCACTTAGATTCTTGACATAGCTAAAGAAGGCTTTGTGGTTATCTTTCGAATCCTTGGCTATTTTTCTTTCAAAGTTAGCCTTGGATGATTTTATGAGGGACCTTAGTTTCTTACTGATACTGATCAGGGATGTCTTTCCTTCTTGGGATTTGCTTTTTCCTCCTTTTGTTGTATAACCTGTTTATGGCAGGGGTCCACCAGACTGGTTTCCTTCTCTTAGGAGAGTGAGTCTTGGTTTTGCTAGGGATGGCACAATCCATGCATCCTTGTAGGTGCTCATAGAGTGCAATTGTAAAGGAGTCTGCATCTTGGGCAGTGTTATCCTTTAGCATGGGGGCTGTGAAACTTATCACCTCTGCCTTAAGTAAGGTGAAGTTTGGTGAAGTTTGCTTTAGAAAAGTAGAGGGAGAAAATGACCTCCTTCTTCCTGAGTGCAAAACCCTTAGTAATGAGATGTGCCACATAGAAGGACTTTCTGACCACAGTGGCAACGTGGTGGTCAAATGAGAGGTTGCTGTAAACCTGTATTCCCAGATCTCTTATAACGCCTTCTGTGTTAAGTGGACTACCATCAATGTGGTAATTCAAGGGAATTGTGTTTTTCCCAAGGGGGATGACAACACATTTTTTTGGCATTGAGCTTAAGGCCATGGTTCTGACACCAGTCGTTGGTGTCATTGAGGCCTTTCTGTAGGATGTCAACATGACTTGGGGAGTTAATAATAGCTCCCAACTTGCAATCGTCTGTGAACTTTGTCTGCCAGAGTCCCTTCGTGCTGGCCTGGAGTTCAGAGAAGTAGATACCAAACAGGAGAGGACCCAGGACTGAACCGTGTAGGACTCCACTCGTGACTGGTCGGCAGTCTGACTTGGAGTCGGCTACTTTCACACTGTGGGTTCTATCTGTGAGCCAGTTTGCAACCCACCTAGTGATATAGGGGTTGATGTGGATTTCCAAGGTGATTAGTTTGTGGTCGGATCTAACCAGGGAGGAGATGACTACTGGTGTAGAGTAACGGTTGCCCATGTTAGTAATGATCAGGTCAATGATGATGCTACCTCTAGTGGAGGTAAGAACAAGCTGGTCCAGAGCATTGGAATTAATGAATTCCAGAAAGTATTGGGCAAGTGTATTGGTACATGAGTAGTTTTTCAAGTTAATGGAGGGGTAGTTGAAGTTGTCCAGTATGAGAGTGTTAGGTTGGACCCTAATATTCTCCAGGGTGCTTAGAAACATGGAATGTGAGTCTGGGACATGGTTGGGGACCTGTAGCAGGCTACAACCTGAATCGCTGTCTTACTAAATGTCAGCTGCACCTGAAGTATCTCAGATGCGTTATGTTGGGCTATCAGTCAGGAGGTGTGCGCATCCTTTATGAATATGGAAACACCACCACCTTTGGAGTTTAGTTCCAAGTTCTGGGGCTGAAAGTTTTGGAATGAGTTGTGGAATGAGTTATAGCCTGGTAGCGCAGGGGTGCTTTCTGCTGCCTTGAACCAGGTCTCTGTTACAGCACAAATGTCGATGTTCTCCATTTTAAGGAGTGCTTCCAGCGACTGCATTTTGATATGTAGACTTCTAGCGTTGAGCAGCATGACTCTCAGATTGCATTTGTTTGTAGCTGTTCTGGTGGTAATTTGGTCTTTGGAGCACTGCCTAAAAAGGCACTATAGGGGTGGCAAGTGCCTTGGCCAGTATCCGGAAGCCCAGGGGTGACAGATGCAGGCCATCTCTGGCAAAGCATCAAGGTCTGTCAATCATGTCATCCCAGGCAGACAGATACTGGATCCCCTTATAATGACACCAGAAACTTAGCCAATTGTTGATATCAATCATTTTCTGCTTGTACTGTGGTATCATTCTGTTTAACGGTAGGATGCTGCTCAGAGCTAGGGTCATACCTGCCTGGGCTACATAATCCAAGAGCTCCTCCATGTCTCTTTATATATATATATATATATATATATATATATATATATATATATATATATATATATATATATATATATATATATATATACATATACATATATATATATCTATACAGGTTTATCATTGAAATTCAGAATCCGCTTCAGTCGACCATTGAGGATGTCGACCCGAAATGCTGAATTAGGAATTTTGAAACCGCAACCAAGGAGAAAATTAATACATCGACAGCCATAGTTCAATGTCTTCAACATTGCTGGAGGTGACATCACTCACCTCTTGCTATTTACATTAATATACCATTACACTCTACAGTCAATGGTACATTAATTCTATTATTTTGCAGGGGGGGGGGCTTCACCCCCTCACACACCTTGCGTGTTAAATATACCAACTCCGAGATTGCACTACAGTGAAGAAATGGGCTAATTCCCTGTTTCTCACTGAACCGTGATTTCCCTTCACAATGTTGAACCCAAATACTCGAACTACACTACCCGTTCGCTGTAGTGTAGTCGATACATTTAGGTTCAACATTCTGCCAACTTGAAAACTGCCATTCAACCACATGCCGGTCGACTGATGCAGTTTCAATGTAAACCTATATATATATATATATATATATATATATATATATATATATATATATATAAAATATATATGTGTGTGTGTTTGATATATATATATATATATATATATATATATATATATATATATATATAGATATAGATATAAGTCTTGTTTAACTTAAGGTGGTATAAGATGATATTTTGGAAGGTCTTATAAAACTGCTTTCAGCCATGCTTATAGGATAATCAAAAGGCTAAAATGCAGATGATGAATAAATAGCATACTACTTCTGAATGTTCTACCAATCTAGTGTTCATCTACAGCTTCATTATTTTATAGGCTCATGAGTTCATAGGTGTGTACTAGGCTAATGACCACTAAGGCCTTTATAAGCCTAGCCATGCATCCCAAATCTCTGACAAATTCTGGTTCCCTTGATAAGTGTAAGTAGGGGCTTGGGAGATAAAACATTTACAAGCAGGGGACTGGGCGATGAGGCATGTACAGACTGCATGTGTCTGTCCATTAGAGACATAGGTACCAAACCAGAGATGAATTTTCTGTTCCCCATCCAACTGTCCAAGTTACACTTCAGTTGGGTTAGGGAGGATCTTTGCTTCACATGGATGGGCAGCCTGTTACAGAGAAGGAGTAGTTTCTGGAATACATACCTGTCTATCTAGCAGGTCCTATTTATATCATAGGCTAGGTTTAAATCTTTAGAATGGGTAATTCTGGTGTTGTTTGTTTCATGGGTATGTAGGAGGCCCATCAGGGTGGGGTCCGATAATGCCTTGTATGCCAGTCATAGATCTTCCCTCAACAGCTTGTAGGAGACAGAATATAGGATAGGTTTTTGAGGTGGTCTGTATAGGACATGTTACTTACACCCTGTATTGTTTTAGTGAGGAACCGCTGTGGTCAATCTAATTGTTGGATGTGCCTGGTTAGATGCATACCAAAGGGAGCATTGTAGTCAACGGCAGGTCTGATGAACGCCAAATAGACTGAACAATAACCTCCTTGGACCAAGATGTCATACTGTAGACAAGTGATGGTCAAAAGCTAGATTACTGTCTATGCATGTCCCCAAGTCCCTGACAACTGGATCGACTCTTAAGGGTGTGTTGTCATTATAATAGTTAACAGGAGTGGATGACTTCCCATAGGATTCTATTATACATTTCTTGGAATTTAATTTAAGTCCATGGTTCGGACACAAATTATTTGTCTGTTTCACCCCTTCCTGGAGAACATTAGTATCAATGGGGGATTCTATATCTGGTCATAATTTGCAATCATCTGCAAATTTGGTCAGCAAGAGGCTCTTGACATTAGCCTTAACTTCAAAGACGTAAATGCAAAAAAAGAGCTGTCCCATGACTGATCCCTGAGGAATTCTATTTGTGACTGGCCTGTTTGTAGAGGTAGACTCCCCAGTTCTAACGTCCTGGGGCCTGTCTGTGAGTCATGTTTCATGTCCACATTTCTGTGGCATGTTATCAATGTGACGTGTCATCTTTAAAAAAAAAGTAAGAGTGAGATGTGCTGATGTAAAAAGTTGTTTTGTCAGTAAACTGCAAATGCACTTGTCTCTTAAGAAATGATTCTTAAAATAAAAAATATTGGTCAGATGTAGCAGCAGTGTATATGTATACTTGTAAACAAGTTACACTAATCTTGGTCAATTATACCTCTTGTACAGCTGTATATATTGCTTACCAGTACTCATTCTCTCTCTCTCGCTTTCTGTCACAAGTCAAAGCCGATTCCTGGAGCAACCACTTGGACAGCCACAGCTAGCAGCAGAGTTTACAAGTCAAAGAGGGAGATGGAAGTAGGTTGCCAGGTACTTCTTCCATATGACACACACATACTCATTCACACCTACGGACAAGTTAGAGCCCTAGATCTGCCTACTGCATATTTATTTATTTTATTTATTTTACATTTGTTGACCGGGCTAGTCTAGCTGGATATATGTCCATTTTCAGTAGAGGCCCGGGGAGAAAAGCTCCAATGGTTACGATAAGTTTAAACAAAGATAGGCAATACAATACAAACAGGTAGAGAAAGAGGTTGTGATTATACTAAGTACACAAATACAATCAGAGCAAAAATCAAAAAAAAAAATATCTTAATTAAAGGTTTTTTTTTTTTTTTTTTTTTTTTTGCTATAGTTTTACTGTATGCGAGGGATAACATATATCTATAAAGTTTTTATATCAGGAAGACCTTAAGGGAGCAGAGATAGTAAGAATTAAGGAAAAATAATAGAATGAGAGGAAGTGGAAGAGTTAAGCTGGGTTGGTGCAGGAGCAAAGCCAGTGTTTGTTGAGATAAATTTTCAACTGTCTTTTAAAAAGTGGGAGAGAGGATAGAGATGTGATATCAGAGGGTAGATTGTTCCACATTTTTCCAACAGAGTTGGAAAAGAGACCATCACCTGCAGAGTTAGAGGGTTTGGTTATATTAATTAGTAGTTTTTTGGAAGAGCGTAGATGTTTCAGGTTGTTGTATGGTGAAATGAGGTTAGAGAGTATAGGTATTTTAGTTGGATGGTATAAGATCTTGTGAGCTATTAAGAACTGTTGCAGAATGAGTTGGTTTGGAAGTTCAAGCCAACCTAGTAGTTTTAAGTTCAGACAATGGTGAGTTCTAAATGGGGATCCAGAAGCAAATCTAGCAATGTTATAGTAAGATGTTGCTAGTTTCTTGAGGTTGTTTTTGGAGAGATTAGTGTAGATGGGGGAAGCATATAGAAGAGTAGAGATAAGGTGAGATCTGGCTAAGGTGGTCCTTGCTTCAGGTGTAAGGAAGGGCTTGATTCTGTAAAGGGATCCGATTTTTTTATTAACTAATTTGATAGTGTTGTTGATGTGGGAGTCAAAGCTGAGATTATTGTCAATAGTTATTCCTAATAGTTTAGTAGTTGTGTCTGGAGAAATAAGGGTATTGTCAGCGGAAGTAAGAGTTAAATTGAGTGTAGCAGTTTTATGGGAAGGTGAGAACAATAGCAGTTATTTTTCTTGGCGTTAAGGAGTAGGCAACGGTCGCAGAACCATTGTTCAACAGTGGTAAAAGCTTTTTGGGTGAGTGACTGGAGTTCATTAAGTGAATTGGCAGTGCAGATTATAGTAGAATCGTCTGCATATTGGATGCAGGTTGAGTTTGGGATAGCTGATTGGAGGTCATTAATAAAGATAGAAAATAGAAGGGGGCCTAAGATAGAGCCTTGCGGTACACCTAAGGAAATAGGAAGGAGATTAGATAATACATTTTTCCAGAGAACTGCTTGCTGACGGTTTTCTAGGTAAGATGTAAACCAAGTTAAGGATGAAGAATCAAGTGAGAGAGATTTTAGTATGTGTAGAAGACGTTTATGATTAACCATGTCAAATGCTTTAGATAAGTCAATGAAGACTGCTGATGATAGGTAATTATTGTTGCGGTTATAGTTGATCGAGTTGGTAAAGGAGAGTAGTGCAGTGGTAGTGCTGTGGAAGGGTCTGAAACCATGCTGACAGTTGGCAAGTAGGTTGTGATGTAGAAGGTGGTTAAGAAGTTGCTTGTGGATACATTTTTCCATGATTTTAGCTATAGGTGATAGAAGTGCTATGGGATGAAAGTTAGAGAGGTCATTAGACTTGCCTCCTTTGTGTAGAGGGATGATGTGAGATATCTTCCAGATAGAGGGGAAAATTCCTTCATTTATGGATCTATTTATCAGTATAGAAATGGGATCGGAAATAGCATTGGCTCCTATTTGTAAGAATTCAGCAGGAAGTTTGTCTGCAGAGGGGGTGGTAGGTCTTAGTTTTTTGAGCAGTGATAAGATGAAGGAGGTTGATACAGGTTGGAAATGAAAGGAAGGAGATGCATTTAAAGCAGGTAGGAGTAGCTTAGAGGGGTCAGGAGTTAGGTGACTAGCAAGAGTTTGGATAGTATGAGTGAAGAATGAATTGAAGTCATTGGCTATTTGTGTGGGATTATCTGGGTTAGAATCATGAGGGTTAGGTGTGATAGACTGGCCTGGGGATAGGAGATTATTAATACTGGCCCAGAACTTTTTTGGTTCCTTTTTGGAGGTTTGTTGTAGTTGAAGGTAGTAGTTCTTTTTGTCTGTCAGGATGGCTTTTTTTGTACTGTTTCTAAGCTCTCTGAAGTTTTGGTGGTCAGTTGGATTCTTAGTGGAACACCATTTAGCCCAAGATTTGTTTCTTAGATTGAGTTTCTGCCTAGTGTTGTTGGTTAGCCAGGGAGCTGGTTTAGCTTTGGTTCTAATAGTTCGACTAGGGGCATGGTGATCCAGGATTGATAAAAAAGTAGAAAATCTTTAAAATGTGGGAATAAATCGGAGCACCTGGAGAAATACCACTCGAACACAGGTAGGACATGCAGGCTCCATACAAAAGGCATCCCATCCAAGAACTGTACTAAAGCACCTCTTGCTCTGAGGCACTGACTATATAAATATATATATATATATATATATATATATATATATAATATACATATATATAGTTATATACACATATATATTTAAATAACAGCAGATATTAAGTTTATATATCTATCTACATGGTTCTTTTGTGAACAATTGAACTAATTTAATGTTGAATTGAAAACACTGACAAAACAGTTCAAACATACACAATACAGAAAATGAAAAATATCAAATGAAATAATACAGAGAAAGGAAAACTATCTCCTCTCCTGATATTAACACTATGACCCCCATAACACTAACCTCAAGTTCGTCTGAATAGTGGCAGTGTTGAGGCCAGGGGGACCCTGAAATTTAGCCATGTGTAAATCACCATAGAAAAAGTCCCATACCATATCGTAGCAGGCTATAGGTCACCCTCTATGTCCCTAGAAACCCATAGCTCATGTAACACCAAATGGAAGGAAAAAGTGCTTAAAACAAAATAACCAGCAAAATAAGAAAAGGAGCACTCGGGAAGCAACACCCAGTAGGCAGAAGAAAACCCGTTTAATAATCACACCAAATAAAATGATCCACAGCAGCAGTACACACAAACTCCCAGGTTAAAATGCATTTTTGTCAGAATAAAGACTTCATCAGATGAATGCATACCTCTCAAATCTAATCTTATTTATACTACCAACAATGTAAGACAGCCAATCAAAAGCTAATTGACAGATTTAAAAAGTGCAAAATATACAATACTCCTTCCTTAAAAATATATATATTTCTATATCTATAAACAATAAATAAGAGATATAAATACATAAAACTGCAATTCATTAATAAAAAATGTTATAAATGTAAAAATGCTAAAATTCATAAAACCTTCATGAAAGTAAAAACAAAATGCAAGCAGTTCATTAGTCATGATTTTAACCCATAGCTCATACCTGCACTTGCTGGAGATACTCACTATTAAACCAAATACCTTATCCATAAGAGACTTTAACTTCCCCCTGTATAGACTGGGAGACATATACTGCCTCCTAATCACTGGCACAATGATTCCTGGACATTATTAACACAAATACCCTTGACCATATAGCGTGCAGAGGAACCAGAGGTTCAAACATACTGGACCTGGTACTCAACAATATGGGAGAGTGCTGCACCCCCCCACCATGTCACATTCCCACTGGTGAGGTCAGACCACAAGGTTGTCTCCTTTGAAATTAAAGTCAAGTTCATAACCCCAACAAACCCGGTAATAGTTGTGAAGTATTCCAAAGCAAACTATACCCTATTAAGCAATAGTTTATCAAAATTCAGTGCTCCTCCCAACCCCGAGTTAACAACAACCTATACAGAATTGTTCACAGACACCCTGTACAACCATGTAAATGGCTGTATAGAGAATGCCGTACCAACTAGAAGTAAGCCCAAAACAAACTCTAAAAATAAACCATCCTTTTGTTATATAGCCTTATTAGGGTATATAACAAAATGACAAAATTCTTGGCTAAAATCAGGAAAATCAACTCCCATAATGAAAAGAGATCTCTTGTAAAATTAAGCAGGAAACTACAAGGACTAATTAAGTCCAAAAAGGCCAATTATGAAGTCAAAATAGCCTCATAGGCTAAAGACAACCACAGAGCTATGTCCGAAACCTCAAAGGCAGAACTGGTGGTCAGTGGTGACACTTTCACTGAGCAGAGCAACATAGCAAACTTGCTGGCTGATAAATTCAGCTCAAACTTCACCTCCCCCTCCCTCACTGCCTACCTCCATGAAATATATGTATTAGCATAATCCCTTCCCAAATTTTAACAGGGAGCAGGTCCTAGAGGTGCTCTCCAAGACCAAAAACATAGCCTAAATGGGTCCCCAACAATATCCAAGGATGCCTCCTAAACAGCTGGAAACACCATTTGAGTCATGTTTTAACTATAGCCTCAAAACAGGCTTTGTATCATGAGAATGGAGGACAGCAATGTTTATCCCAATTTACAAGGGTGGACCATTAACCAACCCTGTAAACTAAAGACCTATTAGTCTGACTAGTGTAAAATTCAAAGCCAGGGAATGAATTATCATGGAAATGATCAACAAAGACATAGGCAACCTTCAAACACTGCACCCAACCCAGATTATCTTTGTCAAGGAAAGATCATGCCTACAAAACCTGGTAAACTTCTTTGAGAGGAAGGTCACCTGGTCAATGGATGAGTGGAAAATGATGCATACCACCTATCTGGAACTGGCTAAGGTGTTCAATACAATACCCCATTTGGATATAGTTGACAAACTCACTGAACTGGGCACATCCCCATATATAACTCACTAGATTTCTAGCTCGCTCACAAACAGAACCCAGGAAGTCAGGATTAGTTACCTCAGGGCTCCATGCTGGGACTGCTCCTATATGGCATCTACTTCTTGGAGGTAAAGACTAATGTCAGGGACCTGTGGCTAACCAAGTTCACAAATGACTGCAAATCGGGAACTATAATCAATTCCCCCATAACAGAAAAATCTTATAAGAGGGTCTAACACAGACAAATGACTAGTGTCAAAGTCATGAACTAAAACTCAATGCCAAGAAATGTATTATATTTCATTTTGAGAAAAGTGTCACACAGTCTAATTATTCCACTGATAAAACACCCCAAGAACTGAACCATTAGTCAGAGATGTGGAAAAATATGTAGACAAGTAATCTGGCCTTTGACCAAGATGTGGCCAAGGTAGTAAGAAAATCATTCTATGTCACCCAATATTAGTAAGGGCATGGCATCCAGGTCCAAGGAAGTCATAGTGCCACTTTATTTGGCCCATATCAGACCAATTATTGAGTATAATGCTCTCTTCAGCATGAATCTGACCACCCGTTGGAACAGCCACAAAGGTTCCTTACCAGGAGATTCCAGAGTATAAACACACTGTCCTATATGGATTGCCTTAAAGCCCTATCTCTATATTCAGTCTCCTACATGTCACCAACATGGAATCTCTGCCTGGCATACAAGGCATACTCAGATCCAGCTCTGATGGACTATTTGCACATCCACAAAACGAACAGCATCAAAACCACTAGATCCAAGGATTTCAGTTTTGCTTGTGACATAAATAAAACATGTTGGCGAGACAGATATGTGCCTTTGGGGATCCCCGTGCTCTGGAACAGGCTCCCTATCTATGTGAAGCACAGTCCATCACTAACCTTATTTAAGTGTAACCTTAACTAATTGATGGGAAACTGGAAATTAACCCAGAGTCTGGTCCCAGTGTCTCTGACAGACAGAGGCAGACAATAATGCCCAAACTAATATAACCCCCTCATATAACCTCTGGAAAATTCCCAACTAACATACCCTTTCTAATAAATGTCCATAATACACAGGGACACAACTAGTTCAGATTGCACTGCTAGGCTTATAAAGACCCTGGTAGTCATTAGCCTAGTGTGTAAGTATGAAATATGAACCTGTGAACACAGTATTGCTTTTAGCAAATGATCTATGATTTTCTTTTTTTTTGTTGTTGATTGATTTATTTATTTTAAATTTATTTTAAAAGATGCTTTTGTTTTTTTTAGTAATTTAAGAAGAAATCCCTTTTCTTGGTTAAATGTAGTAGAATATTTCACATAATTACTTATAGAAATGGCTAGATAAGTCAGTGAATAATTGATTGGAAATCTGCATGAATATGTTTGTGTGTGTGTGTGTGTGTGTGTGTGTGTGTGTGTGTGTGTGTGTGTGTGTGTGTGTGTGTGTGTGTGCGCGTGTGTGCGCGTGTGTGTGTGTGTGTGTATGAGTCTTTGTTTCTGTCTGTCTATCTGTGTTTTTTAAACCGATTTCAGAAAGTGCCATGTGGGGCCATGGCCAAGATGGCGAGCAGTTAACAGCACTGTTTTTTTTTTAACTCTGCTTCATTTTAACATATCTGACAGAATTTTTACTAAAAAACTCACATAGAACATTTCAAAACTTGATGGATTTATAGTTGAACATCTGCTAAAAGATTTAATGCAAAAAATAACAAGTTTGAAACTCTTTAAATTGCTTTTCCAGTCAAGAAAACTAAAAAGAACTACCTGTCTCAAAATGAGCCACTCTAAATCTAGTGTACAAGATAATATAGCCAGTATGTCTTTTTTCATAGTACTAAGTAACATCAGTGAGTTATCTGTAAAGATAGATGAATTAGAAAGCAAAATGGATAATTTTAAAGAGGAATGTAAAAACAAGTTGAAGTGCTGAGTGAATCTCTTAAACAACAATCATCAAAAATCTCGAGTATAGAAGAGGCAATTTCTGATTTTGATGGAAGATTACTTGAAAATGAGAATAACACTGAATTACTTCGGAAACAAAACTTATTCCTGGAAAAAATAGAAGACTTAGAGAGCAGATCTAGAAGGAATAACATTAGGATTTACTGGATTTTTGAAAAAGAAGAGGGACATTATGATTCAGTTCCTTAATAGCTGGTTGCCTAAAACTTTGAACCTGCCTGAAGTCTTTTCCTTTGGCATTTAAAGGGCACAAAGCCCAGCTTCTAACTCATCTTAAAAAAACAAACAAACAAACAAGCAAAACCCCCCACCTTTAGTGATTGTACGATTTTCTCAACTCACAATGAAGATTTAGTCTTAAAAGCTGTATGGACTAATTATCCAGTTAAAATGAAAGAAAATACTATAAGATTTGACAATGATTATTCAATGTTAGTGATGCCCAAGAGAAAAATGTGTGACACTTGGTTAAAGAAAAACAATATTAAAGTACAAATCTTGTTTCTAGCAAAAATAAGGATTCACATTCCAGAAGGGAAGAAGTCTTTTAACACTATGGAGGAGGCAATGGACTTTATACAAAAAAATAAAATCATAGAAAAAAAACCCCAGAAGAAATGGACTGGAATCTATCAACTTATTTGAGGAGAAATGCAACAAGAGATGGTTGGTTGATAAAATCCAAAAAGAGTCAAAAACTGCAAGATAAATTAAAATCTATTTATTTCCTGGTTATGAATTCTTATTAATTTAAAGAAGTGCTTCAATATTTATGAACAGGTGCTGAATATTACTTTTTTACAAGGTAAATAATTTATTTCTTTCCCTACTTCAAATGTTTACTAGTTCCCTTTCTAAAATGTTACTTTGATTTAAAATGTTAGTTTGATTCTTTTAAATATACATGAAATTAAAGCCACTTACTTTCATTTAGAGTTTAAAAGTTAATCATTATCATGATGAAACCTATGTTAGATGGCACACTTTCTGATATCTTGGCATAGTTGAGTAATGTCCTATTAAAAATAATACAAGATGCAACAAATGACACTAAAGAGGCATGTTGAGTTACATTATGGGTTCTTAAAATGGTCTAGTAGTGTGCTACTGATAGTAACTTGACATGGAATAGCACCTGAGAAGACATTCTATATTATAAACAAACTATAAAAAATATAGCTTTTTACATATATAAAAGTTATTATTGGAATAATTTCCAATAATTAGAGTACCATTTGCCTGCCCTACCCTTACATCCATAATTACACAGTACACACCCAATCGTGACCTCAGAAGCACACAACAAAACCTTCTGCAAGTGAACAAGTCATGGAACAAACTTCCATTGTCCCTTTGCTTCAGTACCAAAAGTGGCGAATTCAAAAAGCAATTGACATTTTAATTTCCAACATGCATGGATCTGTACTTGTCAAGAAATTACCTAATGAATTTTTCTTCTCTCAATTAACATATCTGCCTGGTATCTATTTAAACTGTCTACATATATTACTCTCTATGCTATTAAATGCATCTTTGTTGTATTATGTCATGATGTTACTCTGATTTTTTTTTTATTTTAGACATTGCTACATTCCTTGTAACTAACTTAATACTAACCAAGTTTCTCAAACATATTGCTAACTTAATACTAACCAAATTTCTCAAACATATTGCTACTGCTTCTCAAAATTCTGTACTTTTGCCTTGTATATATTCATATTGTATATTTCTCTCTGTTTTTGTACTGTTAAGTATCTTACAACTTGAATTGTTAGTTTTTTTCTTATTTTTTAATTACTTTCCTGGAGCTTTTCTCCTCGGGTCTGAAAAAGGACTGTCTGGGCCCAGTCAGACTAACCTGATTAACAAATGTAAAAATAAATAGAATAACATTCACACTTTTACAAATTAAACGTGGATCACATGTAACTGTCATTCTTTTAATGCAAGTTTATATGCTACCACTCCTTTAAAAAAATGGCAGTCTGATTTCTATTAAACATCTAATACAAAATAGTGTTTGTAGAATAATTAAATGTTATTTCTTTGAGTGCAATGGCTTTTTAGTAGTTGGGATACTTTGACATTTTTTTTTGTTTTTTAGTGGTTTGCAGAGGTTTGAGGAATCGATGTGTGGTGTGGAGGTGGCTTGGATTCACTTGTGATCATTTTTGTGTGAATTGTAGCCGATGGACTGTTCATTTTCAAGCCTTTATTATAAAAACCATCTTGAAACAATTTAGAGTCATGAGCACCTTTGTGATGCTGCGGGAGTTCCGAAAATTCCACGAACTGTGCAGGTTACTTCTTACTGTCTAAAAGTAATTAACCATAGTACTTTGAATCATACGCTAAGATGTCAATAAATACAAGTTAGATAATAAGCAACACACAGTGAATTGCATTCTAAGCCGCTGCCACTTATTAAATAGTTCTGAATGCTTGCAGTATACCAAAAGGATAGTTTATATACTAGCCTGTAGAATGATACTTCTGATAAAAAAATTAGGATTATGTTTCTCTGTTATTATCTCTTTTTAATGATAACAAAACTTAATATCGCAGAACAATTTATTGTGGAACGTTTGAATCTTAAAGGGAAGATTTTTCAGATATTTGTTCAGATACTATTAGACATAAGATTTAAGCAAACATAGTACTGATTCTAACAGTAGTACTAGATTAAAGAGTGTCAAATATATAAGGGTAAATATAAATGTTCTATTATATGATGTGCTACACTATGAGTATAGCTAAAATATAAAACCTAGGAATATAGTAATAGTACAAGACAGAAATAGAAAGAGATCAAAATATGTAAATATGTATATAGTTAAAGAATATAAACATGTCTACAAATGTGGGAGGTTAGCATAGTGGTTAAGGAGTTCACCTTATAAGCACAAGGTGTAGGGTTTGATTCTTACTTAGGCTAATTGGCTGGGTTTGGAATGACCCACGAGGACAGTTAGCATAATGCTACTTTAGGAACTTATGATCCTATGAACAACTTTACACATGGTAAATAAAATATAAAATCATCTGACCTATAAATTAATAGATATGAAAATAACAACTGATTTTCTCCCTATAGTAGACCAGGGAGATAATGTGAGATACAGGGAAAGATGATCATAGAGATATTCAGTTTGGTCAACGTATAATGAAGATTCTGAACACATTAATATGAATTAGAAGAATGAGCTAAGAGTTGTTAGTCTAATGGAGAGTTTGGTAATTTGCTCAACTTTTTCAACAAACTAGGAATACATTATTCCATGGCAATATGTTTTAGGGTTATATTACTAGGTCATTTTTTTATTTTTTTGAAAAGCTTTGTCCATAGCTAAAGATGTCATATTGTTGTATATAAAGTATATAATAAGTTCTATACATAAATGTGATTTCATTATACATGTGTTTTTTTCTCTTATGTAAATGTCTGATTTTAAATTGATATCTATTAATATTAATGGATTGAGTAATCCAGTAAAGAGGGGGTGGCTTTCAAATACTTGCAATTGCATAAAGTTCAAATACTATTTCTTCAGGAAGCACATTTACTTAATAAAGATGTAAATAAACTTTCATTAAATAATTATTTGGGTTTAGCAGGTTCTGGCTTATGAGCTAAAAGAAGGGGCACCCTCATTTTATGGAAGAACTCACCAGTGATGCCTATAGTAAAACATATCTATGTTGAAAAAATGGTATGTTAAACATTGTTATAATTGAGTAGAACAGAAATATTTATACATTGGTGAACTCTTATTGGATTTCAAGGGGTTGGAGGTAATGATGCAAAAAAAAAAAAATACTTAGACACTATAGCTTATTACATGAAAGGCAAAATCATAATGGCTGGTGATTTTAATTGTATTTTATCAGACAAAGATTCTACTGCAGACAGAAAGCTGAGAATCACATCTTCAGTCAAACACTTTAACAACTTTTGTAAATCTAATGAATTTAAAGGATATATATATATATATATATATATATATATATATATATATATATATATATATATATATATATATATGAGCTAAGGTGAACAAACTCACTTCAATGTATCCATTACTCATATAGATATGGAACACAAACAATACTGATAACATTTTTGTCTCAAAACATCTATCACATATCTGAGAAATTTCAATAGTTTCATGCCTATTATCAGACCATAATACTATAATCTTTAATATTATTTTAAAAACTGACAATTTAATACATAACAGGAAATTACTAGCATGCATTATTGAAATAAAGGGATTCAAGGATTGACATGTTAAAGAGATCCAAAAATTTCATAGAAATAAACATGAATGGCGAAGTAATTCCCATTGTCCTGTGGGATTCACTAAATGCTTACTTAAATGGAAGACTTTCAAGCTGCTATATTAGGAGAAACAAGAGAACAGGACAAAGAACTGAACATACTACAGGCCAAAATAGACACATTAAGTTAAATCTAAAATCAAATGAGATTATCAGTCAGTCTGAACTTAAAAACTTAAATGCAAAATATGTTAAAATTCTAAACTATAAGGTTTCAATAAACTTGGAAAAAACGTAAGCTTCAGGCATATTCAGAAAACCCTTTAAGCTTGCATAGACTTGCTCTTAGATCAAAGAAAATGGATAAACTAAATCATATCAAAGAAATTATAAGACAAATAATAAAAAGAAACAGACATTAAAGGTATTCTTGAGGGCTTTAAATATTTTATGAAAATATATATAATAATACAAATAACCTAGATAATGGTGATGTAGTTGCAACCTTTCTAAGAGAAAATAAAAATAATAAAATAACTAGTGAGCAAATAAAAAATTGATAGATCATTCACTTTAACAGAAATAAAAGATCAAATAAAAAAGTTAAAAAATAATAAGGTGCTGGCCTTAGATGGTCTTATATCAGAACTATATGAAATACTACTGGATGATGCAGTTAAAATATTACATAAGCCCTGGGATTCATGCAAAGCTTACACAGAGTTGACATGTGTGCAAGGTGATGAGCAGTGAGCAGTAGTGCTCACTGCATGTTTATGCCGTGCACCACATTTAAACATAAATAAGAGCAGTTTCCTGGCTGGCAACAGTGTTGTGGCCAGGAAACTGTGTAAGCCACCACACATAGCAATCCTGTTTACCTCAGAACACAGAAGGTTAGCAGTTTTGCTCGTAATGCCACAATGACCACCAGGGCTTAGTAAATAATAGCTGTCATAGCTCTCAGTCTCTTAGTGCAAGACATCTGGACAAAGCCCAACATAATGGGGGGACAATGACCCAGATATAGGGGCAGATTTGGCATATTTGCTATTTAGAAACTAAAATGTATCTAATTATTGAGTCACATCAGTTTTGAGATCATCCCAGTGATATGGCAGAAAACTACAAATTTGATAAAGAACACACCAAGAGATATATAAGGCAAAAATATGGACATGTCTGTGAAAATCTGGACAGTTGAGAAGTATAATAGTTACGTACATGGTCCACACAAAGTACAGGACAGAGTATACAATACATAGTATTGTGAAATCCCATTCCTGGTATTCTGTGCTGAAGTTGTGTAAATGATCTGTAAGGGTACATGGACTGCCATGTAAAATAAACACTCAAGGGAAGTGTGTGTATTGAATAGGGACACACAGATGAATTGTAGGAATGAACACAGGGAAAGAGGACAGGTGAAACAACTTAATGCACAGCAGATGAAGGCATGTCAATGGAAGACACTTGTAGCAGCAACACCAATCACATATCAATATGGTACAGTAGGGACTGCACAATAAAAATGTGTATTGTGTGACTGTCACACAAGATGACAGAACAATAGGGAAGATGTCTGTGTGAGATAAGCACCATTACGTGAACAATGCAGATGACATCTATTAGGGATGTTAATATACAACTGGAGTATGGTGCATATTGTGAGGCTGTGCAAACTGATTTGCCTGAATATGAGTGTAATCTCAGCAATGGTCTCCAGGAAGTGGGACACAGATAAAGGCTTATGGACAACATTAAAAGAAGCAAGCGCAATCATGAACAATATCAGAATAATACCACCAGTAATCCCATGTCTCTGACACAGCATATGTAATGTAGAGTTATCAGAGATGATTCTGCACAAACACACTTTTACAACTATTATGACATGTCCTGGCACTGTAACATCTGCTGGAGGTGTTAGGGGGGACTCTGCTATACCTGTATGCGACATACTGTATGATCAATATAGGTTAGTTGACTGGTGTACATGGCATATATATATATATATATATATATATATATATATATATATATATATATATATAGAGCACAATTCACACTGTCACAAATGTTACCCATGCCATTAATGTTGTCAAACAACTATGTATATACTGTGTGCATCACCGGATCAGGTAGCACACATGCATCTGGTGTAACAACTTGATGGCAGTTCCGCACCATCAGACAGTAATGTTTACACCACAAAACGAATACCTAGGTGTGACCAGTAAGATATGCAACATCTCACTGTGACAAAGGTGATACACTTCAGTTACACATCACTGGAAGATGTGTAGGGAGGTACATGAAGAAGGGTGCACTGTGCTCAGTTATTGGTATGATGAAGGTTGTAAACTATGGTTCATAGGTTTATAGATTAGTACTAGGCTAGCTTCCATTTTAAGCCTAACCCTGCACCTTGTGTTTGTAAGGCAAACACCTTAACCATTAGGCCAACCTCCCAACCCCTGGAGGTATTATGGCCTCTGAAGTGGATGTCCTTCACATACTACATACAAGGGAGTAGTCAGCACTGTGACCACATGCTAATCGACGTTCCACTTACCGTTTGTCCAAGGACACAGCTGTTGATCTGATTATAAAGTGTGATGTCTACATTATACTTGGGAATGTGTGTTTGTTTTCCTGATGTAACAAATCCCTCCATGTTTTTGTGTCACTGTAAGTGTTGTCATGGCTGTGGCAGCAGTCTTTGGTGTGTGTTGATACTGCCTGCATTATACTAATATTACAGTTGGAGTCAATGATTGCCCACAATCTGTAGTCCTTCAGGCAGCTGTTTAGACATAGGTTGTGTATGTCATCTGTGATGTCTGTCACTTAAATAATGGAAGGAAAGGGCCTAGTAGACAGCCCTGATGTACAGACCTGATCACTGGACCTGAGATATAGGTCACTTCACACATTTCAACATATTTAGATGCCACATATATGATACAGTTGTCTACCCACTTGATGATATAGGTGTATATGGCCACATCTGATAGTGCTGAGTGAATACCTCAGTGTGGATTTGTGTCAAATGCCTTGGGCTTGCCAAGTTCAAAAGGATGATAGTGTTGTCGTCATGCATGCCCTCAATGACCTCTTTGAGGACATCTAACAGATTTAACAGAGATAATGTAGCATTAACAACTCACACAGGTCTGTTGCATACAGCTGGGATATCACTAATGTCCATTTAGAAAAGGTCCATGATGATATGTTGGACTATCTCACGGATGAGGAAAGTCAGAATGTGTCTATACATGCATGCATCTGGTGCTGTCCCCCAAGCTCAGATGGATGCATGCTGATGTACACCTTTCTACAGGATCATAGTCTGTGTGGAGGGGTTGTTGAAATGTGTATTCAACTGTCAGGAAGGCGTATGTGATGAGTCACATGATAGGCTATCTGTGATGTTGTCACAGACCATGATTCTGTGTGATAGGCCTGGATGAAGGTAAGACAGTGCATACGGGCTATCCTCAACTGGCCTATTATTTGAACACAGTCCCCCATGGAGGTATCATTGATAAACTCTCCCAGCTGGGATTAAACCTTACATCACTAGATGGGTAACCAATTGGTTCACTGACAGAAAACATACTGTGAAAGCTGGTGAATCAACCTGTACCAGTAGAGCTGTCACCATTGGCATACCCCAGGGATCTGCACTTGGCCCTTTACTGTTGGAATCTATTTCTTGACAGTTCAGGCTAAAGTATACAGCCTTTGGCTTACCATGTTTGCTGATTGTTGCATACTGAGTGCAGTCATTGAGTCCACCTATGATGATAGCATACTAAAGGGGGGGGGGCTAACACAGACAAATAATTAGTGACAAAGCGGCACAGTCTACAAATAAATGTAAAAATGCGTCTTTATTTTGTCCTTCTGCAAAGTGGAATTCCCTGCTAAATACAGCACTGACAACAATCCCGCTGTTCTGAAACCCAGTGATGCAAGCACTGGGAACACATGTACATAGCGATCTGAACTTTGACCACCAAGAGTCCACACTGATATTGAAAACCTCTGTTGTGTACATCATAAGTCACTCCACCATATTCTAATCTCAGGATTATATTACAGCAATGTCCTTGAACCTCATCAAAACACTAATATAAAATATAATGCCCTCTTTTGCATGTACCTAACTAGACATATGCAGCAGCTGAAGAGACCACAGGGTTACTCACCAAGAAAGCACAGTGCCTACAAACCATGCCATGATGAATGTGGATAAACTGAAATCCATTTCACTGTAATCTGTATTGTATAGGATGAGGTGACTTCTGCCTGGCCTCCAGGACAGTCTCTGACCATGCCCTAGTGGGAATAGTGCACATCCACAAATCAGATATAGCTGATGACATCAGCAGTGTCTGGTGAGAAGAATATGGCAATAAATGTGTCCCACGTGCTGGTGTAAAAGGCTCTCTGTAATGCCAAGCAAGTACACAACCCCCCAGTTGACTGCAGTGAGAATAGAACCCCCACCTATCTAAGTACACAGACTATAGAACTCAGTAATTTACATAAGTGCCATGGCACAAGTCTAACTTTTACAAAACTGCAGATCAACTTATAATGTATAACATCAGCAGGACATGTTGGAGAGAAGATGATGGGAGGCCTGCATGAAATGGTTGTGTAGGTATGTGCAAGTATCAAAAAATGTCAATCCATGGCATTGGAGTGGTAACTGTAGGATACACACTGCTGCTCTTCTGGCTAGACACACACACACACACACACACACACACACACACACACACACACACACACACACACACACAGTTGACTGCAGTGAGAACAGAACACCTACCTAAGTACACAGACTGCAGAACTCGGTACTTTACACAAATGCCATGGCACAAGTCTGATTTTTATAAGGCTGCAGGACAACATATTGTGCATGACATCAGCACTGGATGCAGGGTAGAAGATGATGGGAGACTTGCATAGATTCATAGCTTCACATATTCCTAGGAGGTTACTAGGCTAATGGCCCTAGGGCCTTTACAAGCGTAGCTGTGTAAAAAACAAAGTACCCTTACTGAGCATAGTCAGATTTTCTTTGTTAGCAGAGTGATTTTGTGATCAGCATCATCTGGCCCTGTTAATGAGGGAGACAGGTGCCACCTCACTGTAAATGTATCACCCATTGAGTTGTCAAATTTACACTTGAATAGGGTCATTGAGGAGCACTGTTTCATATGCAGTGGGAGCCTAATACAGAGGAGCATTATTTACTGGGAGATATATCTGTCCAGCATGTTCTGTTTATGTCACAGGCTAGGTTGAGATCCCTGGAGCAAGTTATTCTTGTCCCAGTTGATTTGTAGATATCCAGCATTTACATTAGGGCAGGATCCCAGACTGCATTATATGCCAGGCACATGTTGCCTCTCAGCAACCTGTATGATAGTGAATACAGTGGTTGGGCTTTCAGTCTTTCCATATATGTCATGTTATAGATGCCCTGGATTCTTTTGATCAGGAGCCATTGTTCTCTCTCCAGTTACTGCATGTGTCTGGTGAGGTACGTAGAGAAGGAAGCATTGTATTTAATAAGTGGTCTGATAAGAGTTGAGTGTAGTCAAGATATGACCTCCCTGGTCTTGGATGTGATGCCCTTAGTTATGAGGTGGGCAATATAGAATGTGTGTCTTACCACTATGGACACATAGTGATTGAAGTTTAGATTGCTATCGACCTGTGTTCTCAAGTCTCATACCAGTGACTTAGAGGTTAAAGGTTTGCTATGTATAACCTAATTAACAGGGCTACTTTTTTGTCAGAAGAGACAATGAGACATTTTCTAGCATTAAGTTTCAGTCCGTGAGTTTGGCACCAATCATTTGTCTATGTCAGGCCTTTCTGCAATATGTTAACATCATCGATTGCTCGCAGTTGACAGTTATCTGCAAACTTGGTAAGCCACAGGCCATCTAATTTTGCCTGGACTTCAGAGAAATAGTTTCCAAACAGTAGAGGACTCAGCATAGACCTTTTTTCGTTTAAAATTTTTTTTATTAGTTTTACCATTGTAATAATATTCAATTATATATATATAACAAATAGAAGGGTCTATATTTGAACATCGAAACGGCAAAATATCGAATGCAGTTACATCGAACTGGTTACATCGAACCAGCAAAACATCGAAAGGCTGTCAATGACAGCTTCCAATGGGGACATAACACAATAAGGCTGTAGGCAGGGGGGCAAGCCCCCCTGCACCCCCCACACCCCCGCTACTTAAATATACCAACTCCGAGATTGCGCTACAGTGCAGGAAATGGAAATCTTCCATTTCCGCACTGCAGTGCACTGAAGTGCAATCCCTGGAGTGGAATATTTAAGTGGCAGGGGGTCTGGGGGTGTGAAGGGGTCTTGCCCCCTGCATGTAGTAATTTCTTTTTAACATTCACTCCACATATGAGTGAGTTTTGCCATTCCGATGTTATACTTTTTGATGTAAGCATTTCGATGTAACAGTATTTGATATTTTGCTATTTCAATGTTCCCATATACACCCCGAATAGAAAACATAAGTGATAAACTATGTACAGTATTTACATTTGACCTGAATAAGATTAGATTATAAAAACAAAATCAAACTGTGAAAGTTTTGCATAGAATGTTGACAATTTTTTTCTTTTTTCTTTCCTTGTTGTGAATTGTCATCTGAGATAATTTTTAAAGTCTCATTAAGAAATAGTATCTTATTCCAGTGATTATTACTCCATACTTTTGGCACAATATTCAGTACCTTGATCTTGATTTCCATCAAAACTGTTTCTTTCAAGAGACACAAAAATTCTTCAACTGCTGGTTCAGATGCTAATTTCCATTTTCTTGTAATGCATTTCCTTGCCACAGCTAACACAGTCCATAATAGGTATACATCATTGTTGTTCATTTCTGTTTTTCATTAACATTTAACAAGATTAAAGATTTTGTTAATATAAATGTCTGTAAATGTAGCTTGAAGAAATGTACTTATTTTTTCCCAATATTTTTTTGAGTTTTATACAATTGTATAACATATGTATCCAGTTTGCTTCACATTTTTGTAAACACTTCCAACATATAACTTCTTTGGTAGAATTAAATTTGGCTAATTTGGTAGGAGTAAGAAAAGATCTATGCAGAAACTTCCACATATATATCTTCCAAAATTGTGACTTGGAAGTTAATTTTATAGAATACAATAAGTTAATTTTACTTTTCATTGATAAATTTATTGCATTACCTTTTGTAATGAAATTCCAGTAGTTTTGGTGAGTTTTAACTTTATAATTTATTAAAATTTTGTAAAGTTTTGAAGTTATATTTGTCCAATTGTAATTGTTATAAATAATTTCAAACATTAGTTTTGTTAGTTTGGGACTAATTTTAAATGAGGAGTTATTGATTATTCTGTATTGTGCATGTGATATTATGCTTTGCAGTACAAGCCAATCATTGTTTGTGATGTCATATGTATTTAATATATGTTGAGAATCTAATACTTTCTGGTTGTTTATACAATGTTGCCAACAAATATTTTTTTTTGCCTCACAATTGGTGAAAATGTTTTTATGCACCTTGCTAGTGAAGTTTTTTGTAGAAGTGAATGGCATTAGTAATTCCATCCACAATTTTATATCTGTAGTGATGTTTATACATTTTAATGGAATCATAAATATAGTTTATATAATTTAGATTGGTTGGTTTTGATATATTATATTGAAGAATAATACTTAGAATATGCCATAACTTATTATTTTGGTTATTTAACATGAGATTTTTAGTTATATTATTTTCATTTAAGAATATAATGGTATGAAGAGCTTTCCAACTGGAAAAATAATTTGGATCTATCCAGTTTATAAGTGTTCTAAAGATCGAGGGTTTGATGTTTGACACTATATCTGGGAAATTAATCCCTCCTTTTTCCCATGGTCTAATATGATGTGTATAAGCCATGCTGTTCCTACTAGGGTACCAGAAGAACTTTAATAAGATTGTATTTATTTATTTTAAAATTTGTTTATTTGGTATCATAGGAATAGCTTGAGCTATATATATTATTTATGGAAGTAATATCATTTTTATTAATTGCAGTCTTTCTTCAAATTTCAGGTATATTGTATTCCATTTTGCAATATGGGTTTTTATAATGCTTCTGATTTTTCCATAATTTGTAGTTAGCATTTTTTTCTACATTTTTGCATAAGGTAATTTATAGTGGAGACTTGTTTACCTATTATGTGATTAGTGTTTGACAGAAGAGAATTATTTTTGTTCAGAATCATATAGTTAGATTTTGTTTTGTTAAAATGAAGACCTGAGATTGAATAGAATTTCTCAGCTTGTACATCTAATTCTTTTAGAGACTCTTTTGAAACAGATAAGGTGAGAAGTACATCATCTGCAAATAATATAATCTTGGAATTAAGTTGACCATCAATATCTATACCTTTTATTTTTGAGTTACTACGTATTGAGGAAGCAAATAGTTCCATAGCTATTGCAAATAAAATTGGGGACATCAGACAACTCTGTTTTGTGCCTCTCGTTATCTCTATAACTTCTGAGGTGAATGGTCCAAGTTTTACATATGCAAAACTATCTTTGTATATATATTTTTATCAATGTGACAAAGGGAGTGGGAAATTCAACAAGTTCTAGGGTTTTATATAACTAATCCCAATTTAATGTATCAAAGGCTTTTTCAATATGTAGTGTTACTGTGAGACCTTCTTGTTTATCTCTATTTATAATATCTATAAGAATTAATAGTCTTTGAATGTTATCATAAGTATATCTATTATATATAAAACCTGTTTGGTCTTCATTTATGATGGGAATCAGGGATTTTTTAATTCTATTAACTAATATGGACATAAACAATTATAATTATTATTGAGTATTGAAATTGGCCGATAAGAATTACATTGTTTGGAATCTTTATTTTCCTTTATTATTGGTGAGATTAATGAGTATCTCCATGAGGGGGAAATTTTATTTTGAGTTTCTACTTCAATTAGAGTTTTGTGAAATATTGATAATGTTGAATTTGGAAATATTTTATATAGATCTTTTGTTATTCCATCAATTCCTGGAGTTTTGTTGCATTTACTTTCCTTAATTTTTTGAATTACTTCCTTATAAGATATTTGTTTTAGAATATCAAGTTTTAGTTTTTCTGGTATTTTCTTGATTATAGGAATATTTAGTTATATATTAGAGAAGTTATTATGTGTCTTACCTGTTATATATTATTCAGTATAGTGAAATTTAAAGGCACCTAGTATATCACTTATATCTGATACTTTTTTATTCTTCCATCCTTCATGAGAGATATTTATAATGTTATTCTCTCTGGTTTGTCTTTTACTTCTCATTGCTAAATTGTGCATATGTTTAGGTGTAGTAGCATATGAGTTTAGTTTTATTTTTTCTAATGCTAGATTAGTCTTATGATTTAGAATTTCATTGTATTTTTTATTTAATTATTCTGTTTCCTTTTTGTTTTTGGATAAATTTGTCAGATCCTTATTATTGATTTTTGTAATTTGTTATTGAATATTTTGCAATTCAGATTCCCATTCTTTTGATTTATTTTTGAACTAAGTCAGAATTTTGCCATAAATATGAGCTTTCATTGTGTCCCATACTATTACAATATTTGTTTCCTCAGTATAGTTAGCATTTAGATAGAATTGCAATTCAGAATCTAGCCATGTTTCAAACTCTTTAAGTTTTGTAATATAAGCCGGTATCCTTGTCATATATGTTAAGCTCTTGTAGTTTACTTGTAGTTTAAGAATAAGTGAGTCATGATCTTAAAAAGGACACGGAGTTATGAAGAAGTTAGTTATTTTCGTATTTAATTCTGTTGAGATGTAAACATTTGGTCTTGATGTGAAAATAATAGTGAATTAGAATCTTTGTAACTAAATGTATCTATTCATTTTAGGTTTTCTGTCCATTTTTAAAGAGTTTTTGCTATGGGAATAAGATGAAGGTTTCTTTTGTTTGTAGTCTCAGAATTATCTAAAATACAGTTAAAGTCTCCACCTATTATTAAGTATCCCTTGTGTACTTTGTTAATGAGATAATGTTTTTTTAACTGTCCCTACACCTATGCCAAGAAGCCAGTATAGGTTTACTAGTGTCCAAATTCTACTGTTGAATTTTATTATTACTATAGCTATAAGTCCTTCTTTATCTTCATAATTATAAATAATTTGGGGGTTAGTATTTATTTTCAAAGTATCACTACTCCTCTGTTTTTTGTATGAAGAATGAGATAATATTAACTATTCATTTGGATTCCATATGTATTTGTCATTTATTTTAAAATGGCACTCTCTCGAAGAAATATCACTTGTGCTTTGTTTAGTTTTAAGTATTTTAGTAAATTTGATCATTTCCTGGGATTATTCAAACCATTAGTATTTAACAAAAGTAATGTTAATTCCATATTGCTAGATTGTGTTTGTGGTTTATTTGTATTTGTATCCTATTCAGTTTTCTCTTATTATCCCATGAATGAATACATTTGTTATATTTTCTATGCATTGTGATCAGATTGATTTGTTCTAGTAAAAAATAAGAGCTGAAACTATATTCAGGCCAATAATGGGTATAGAAGAAAATGTTAAAGTCAAGAATACATAACCAAATAATCAAGTATTTTGTAATATCCCCTAACAAACATGGAGTGTTGTACACTCCTAATCTGATAGACAAGATTTGTTCTATCAGATTATATCCAATGTCTAACCACAAAATAAAAAGCAATGGGTACCCTTCTTTTGGGCTCCATTTATTATCACTGGAGATGTTGAATTATACCAAAAATAAAAGGAAAAATAATAGATATTTATTAAATTAGCATATAAATGAAACTAGAATTAACTACCATCAAAATATATGTATATGTATATGTTGTAAATTGTAGTCTGTGATATTTATCTCAATTATTAAATATTTCTAGGTTATAAACTACTAAATATTCATTCTAGTAATGATTCACATTTTATGTGAAATGTGTTTGTCAGTAGGTAGTAGTAAGGATTATATAATAGAAGAATTTTGTTCTCAGAATAACCACTCTGTTGTATCAAATTTTAGATTATACAATTTAAGAGTTTTTCCATAGAATATTAGACAATATTATATTACCTATAACAGTTAAACTAGTGAAATATCTGTTATATTAGTGCTTTTTTGTAACCAAAGTCAGTAAACCAACAATATAATTTACAAATTATTAAAAGATATTTAAGTTTAAGTTCACTACCCATGCAAACATGTAACTGTATATAGATAATGATTGCCATCTTTTTGTGAGATTAAATGCATTGTAAAGAAATAAGATAGATATTTATTTTGTTTATGTATATTACTTATCTTAGAATCAACAACAATCAAAAGTATTTCCATACAAAGTGTAAGTTCTCAAAACAAAGTCTTATCTAGATAAACTGACTCAAATATTAAAACACAAGACTGAATCAAACATTAGCATGCAATTTAACTTCAGTAAAGAGTAATAGACATTTTTTCCTCCCCCCCTTCCTGTCTTACATACTGGATCAAATTATTGATACAACAATTTGTGAGCAGACAAAGAATATTCATATGTCAGGTTCCATGCTGCTGATTCCCATATCCTTCTTTTTTCTCTCTCATTTTATGGTATGTGTTTTGAGATCATAGATATTTTGTTCAGTGTGATAAACTGTTATTACATTTAAACATTTGTAATGAAGAGAAAATTAGTTTAAGATATTAATCATTTTCAGAGTGTAAGTAAATGTCCTATCCGTTAATAAGTATTTGATACATCAGCATTACAGTTGTTCACATTGACTTTTTCCATTAAGTTAACCCATTCTGAGTTTCTTACATTTCACAGATTATCATTTGCTGAACAATGCTTGTTCCAGCCTATGTTAGACCATACATTAAAATGTGAGCTTTCCAGTGGTCTAATTAGTTAATTATTTCTAGTTTGTAATAGGAAGGTTTAAATATACTTAGTAGTCTTTACTTAATCACTGTCATTGTTAAATAAAGGTATTTGTCCCTTTAAATTGGTATTTTGTTATGTGCAAGCATGGAAACGTTTAATAACATTTCCTCTTCATGTATTTAGGCTGTATGTATCGCAGTGCCTTAATGCAACTAAGTAAGGTTTACACTAGGAATGCCTTTTCCTTACTGTAAGCAAAACTATGTGTAGTTATTGTTGTTGTGTCTTTCGGCTTTTCCCAGTTAGGGGTCGCCACAGCGGAACTCTGGTCCGCTAATGATTGGCAGTTGATTTTTACATGCCGAGTTGCCAGCCCTGACGCACAACCTTCAACGAAGGTATGCCCATTCACGCATGTATCCACGCAGAAGACGCTCTAGCTGAGACTCGAACCAGACAGCGTCTTACTGTGAGGCGACAACGCTACTGCAGCACCACCACCGCGGATCAAGTAAAACTATGTGTAGTGTATTTTAATAATCTGTTCTTGGTGGAGTACTTCTTACAGGTCAGTGTGTTTACTTGTAAAAACATTTTCCTGTATTATGTTGCTTATGACACTCTTCTTGATTTTGGTGCACAAGTTGGGTTTAATGCACTGAGCTTATTCAACAGTACAGGCTTAGTACTAGTTTCAAAGCAACTGTTTAAGATCAAATAAAAAACTCGTAGCTGCTTCCTATTCCAATGTTATTAAAACTCTGCATGTGAAAATATTATTCTCTGAGGAAAGACGTCTCTCCTCTGTCTCTCTTCCACAATGTGTGCAAACCTAACCCTTCAAATCCAAAGCACCTCTATTAACACTCCACTACCAAGCTGGATGCTACAAGAATCAATAACTAAAGCATATAACAAAACTGGCTATCGTTTATCATAAATAGGTCAGGGGGAAACTCATGTCAAAGACTAATATAACAGTGTATCCACTTTGGGTCAGTGTAGTTTCTTAGACCAATGCTTGTCTTTTTTTACACAAGTTGTGCCACATTACATGGTTGTACTGTTTGTATTGGTGTTAATACACTGGGCATTTACTTATTATGAACCAGCAAGAATCCATACATAAATGTTTATTTTTAATAGGTAACTTTATGCCTGACTTCATGGTTATACTATGTGTACTTACATTAATCCATAGAATGTTTGCATCTGTATAAGATGAAAATAGAAACCAAGGCAAGTGTATAAACTACAAGGAGGCTCGCGACTACTACCTAGTTAAAAATTGTCAACTCACATGTTCTTAAAAGTTACTATTATGGAATTTGGCACTCTTTTTATTGTTATGACTAAAATGAACATTTTTTTACTTAGAAGATATTTAACTGTATATCTGGCATTAAAAAGACATTATGTGGAGTGCAACTGCACCTGATATAACATTACTCCCCCTTTTGTATAGTAACAAGCTTATACTTGCAAAATGAATGGAGGACAGTAAAATAATTTTAAAAGGTATTATTTTTTCCCTTTTGTAATACATTTACACCTATGTCTTTGAACCCAAAGCAAGTGCAATAAAGCAATACCATTGATCTATTTTTCAGAAAAATAACCAAAAACAGAAACAGATACAGTTTCTCACCTAAGCAGTTTGTTATTTTCACACTAACCTCTATTCTGATGTGTTAATAGGCAGATATTAATCAAGCAATAACTACATGAGTACTGAATTTTGGTTCAAGTATAGTTTCTAATACTATTGATATAAATTAATGGTATTATATTTGTGAATAACAAGCAAATAAGAGGAATTAAATAAAGTAAGATATTGGGAGAAAGGAAAGCTAAAAGTACATACTTTGTTATGATGTGTAAGTTTTTTTTTTTTGTTGACTCTTTGAGAGAATTGGATGAAACTATGTTTTTTAGGATCATTTTTTTGTTTCTTCTTCACGTCTATCCAGGTATTCTTTCTGGAAGATCTTTTTAAGGATGTGGATGCTGACCATTCCATTTCTTCTGGCATGATTATGTTATTGTTCTTGATGAAAGAAGATGCTTCCTCAAAGTTGTTGAAAGTTCTCATGTCATTTGCATAAAAGATTCAGATTTTTGCTGGATAAACAAGTTGTACTTTTATTTAATTTTGTTTGAGGAGTTTCATAAGTGGCCATGTTTTTTTTTCCTTAATTCCAGTACTCTGGAGGAATAGTCAAATCTTATTTGATTTTGTTTGTAGGTTATGTGACTTTTTCTCCATGCTGATTTAAGTTGTTGTTGTTGTTGTTGTTTGTCTTTCAGCTTTTCCCGGTTAGGGGTCGCCACAGTGGAACTCCAGTCCGCTAATGATTGGCAGTAGATTTTCACAAACGCCGAGGTGCCAGCTCGACGTCCAACCTTCAACGAAGGCACGCCCATTTACGCATGTCTTTCGAATGCCACCAAACATTCAGGACATGCAGACTCCACACAGAAGGCACTCCCTGCACTCCAGCTGAGAATTGAACGGGAGAACCTCTTGCTGTGAGGCAACAATGCTACCACTGCACCACCGCGGAAGTCTAGTTCTTTATCCAGAAATGATAGAAGTTTTACTACTGTAATCCTTGGAGAAGCAGTTGGTGAGGAAGGTATTGGTTTACCTATGGCTCTGTGTGCCCTCTCTATGCCACTGGATAGTCCTTTTTTAAGTCTAATATTTCAAGTAGCCAAAAATTTAAAAACATAATGATGTTCTCACCTTCAGATTTCTCTGGTAATCCAAAGATCCTTATATTTGTTCTCCTTTCTCTATTCTCCAGGTCATCTATTTTATTAATTAGCCAGTTGTTTTTTTGTAAAAGGAATTCACTATGGTTTTCCTCCTCTTTAAGTCTCCCATATATGTCACATAATGAAGTTTCAATGTCAGATATTTTAGTTTGTTGTTGTTGTAGCATTTCTTTGAGCACATCAGTTTGTTTCTGACAATTTTCTTTAAGGTTTTCTAGATTGTCCCTGAAATTGTCCATTTTCAGAGAAAGTTCTTGTAGAGTGGTAATACATCAGTTGTATTTCCTTTTTCAGTGTAGTTTCAGAGTGGGAATTCTCTAAGTTTCTCATTTCCACACTGTTATTATAATCTCCAGATAATTTTGACAGGAAAATTTCAGTAGATTTTCTTCAAAACTGATGTGTAGATAGGTTGTATATTCCTTAATAAGATTATGTTATTTTAGTTTGTTAAAGTTGTATATTTCCCTGTATTTTAGAATAGTTTTGTGGAGCTCCAAAAAGATGCAACTATCAGTTAGCCATCTAGGCTCCGTCCCCCCAAGCATAGACTTTTGGGGTACTCCACTGGTAACTGGTCTACTGGTGGAGGTGGACTGCACAACTTTGACAGTGCATGTTCTGTCAGTGAGATAGTTGTCTACCCATCTAGTAATGTATGGGTTAACCCCCAGATGGGAGAATTTTTCTATGATACCTGAATGGGAGATTATTTCAAAGGGCTTGACTAAATCAAGATAGGTGGTATGTCCTCTCTTCCCTCATCCAGGGCTTTGGGGACTTTATCAAAGAAGTCCACTAGGTTTAATAAGCAAGATCTACCCTTGAAAAAAACAGGGTCAGGTCAAGAGTGCTGAAGGTCACCTATGTCCCTGTGGATAAGTTCCATGATGAATCTTTCCATAGCCATGCAGATAAGGTTGGTTAGACTTATGGGTCAATACTTCCCAGGGTCAGTTGATGGACATGTAGGCATGTCCAACTGTAAAGACAGTTCTAGTTCTGCATGTTACCAGATTGACATGCATTGCATGTCACACATTTGATATTAATTTATGTAGTATAGTTGATATATTTGTAAAAAAGTACTGGAGACACCAGGGTTGCAATGCATGGGGGAGACAACACATAGCTGCAGTGTAAATATGTGACATAGTGTTCAGTTTGTTAAGTTTCCATGTGTAGTTTTATGGCATAAAGAGCAAAATGGACAGTAAACATCACTAAAAGATGTTAAATTTGCCTTGGCATAGAACAGGGCTGAGCAGTGGGTTTGCCCGACAGTTGGCAAAGTGTTCGCGAGATACACATTTCCATTAATTTTCCTTGTTTGCGCGTAGTTAAGCAGTGTGCAAAAGTTAGCTGCATTGCTAAAATTCTGAGAGTCAGTATTGTGTATGAAACACATCAGCTGCTTAGCTGACTGTGACAGCAGATGTAAATGCATTGATATGTTTCTTTTTGAGCCCAGATGATACTGGATTTGAATCCAGGTGTATTGAATACTTTTAAATAAATAGTGATAATGCAATGACATTATTCTGTATAGTACATTCAGCATATATTACTGTGTGTTGAAATAGCACAGCAGGGTTAAATGGCATTGCGAGGAGGTAACTGCAGCATTACAGAGCTGCTCACCCTCAAAAAGGATGCCAAACTCTTTGCAAACACAGAGGCCAAAAAGTGAACGGATCCATTGCTTTTTCTGCTACTTATGTGTGTTGTGTGTGATTCTATTTT
Organism: Protopterus annectens; assembly: GCF_019279795.1. Classification (NCBI taxonomy): domain Eukaryota; kingdom Metazoa; phylum Chordata; order Ceratodontiformes; family Protopteridae; genus Protopterus; species Protopterus annectens. The sequence continues at coordinate 1,577,993,817 of NC_056729.1, forward strand.
TTGACCAGATTATAGGAGTTAAAAAGGGGTAGATAGGAAAGTGGTGAAATGGGAAGCAAGCAGGGGTAAGAATTGCTGCCACAATATAGGAATGCGCAGGAGATGGGTAGGTAAGAACCATAGCTATCCATTTCTTCAACAGAAAAACTGAAAATATGTGCAGAATATTAGCTGAATTTGACTGTCACCACCAGACAGAGGGGGTGACGACAACCTAATCCTGTTGCATAGCCAACCTGACCTAAGCAAGTGTGTCAAGAAGACATGTGATCTGCTGCATGCAAAGTCGGAATTCTAACCACTATGCTATCTCAGTGTGTGTGGAATGGAGAGCTATGCATGGGACGATATTTTTTTGGGTCTATATTATGTCCTCACCTCTTCATCGACCCTTAAAATGTGAAATCTCAAAACAGTAAACGGACACATCAGTAAATTCTTTCCCTGGGAAAGAAATCACTTGGCCATCTTTGTTAGTTTGCCATTTTCCCCACTGTAGTGCGATCTCGGAGTTGGTATATTTAGTTAGGGGGGTGTGGGGGTGAAGCCCCCCCACTTTGTAATGTTTGTAGTGATGTTTTTTTTTTCTTTTTAGGGCAAGCAATTTCTTTCCCAGGGAAAGAAATCTCTGATCTGGACATTCGCTGTTTTGAGATTTTGCATTTTCAGTGTTGATGAAGAGGCATTCGATGGAATGCCTCTTCGAGGATATAATATATTCCCTATTTTTTTTTTTTTTTTGTAGGACAGATGCCCATTTTTCTTTTTCTAATTCAGTAAAATAGGAATGATGGGTAAGGGACATATGTATTTCTGGGTCAGGTAAGTATCATCATTTTAATCCTTTGTTTAATAATCTATTTTAAGGAACTGTTATTCTCTGCAAGGATTCTGCAAGGTATTATTGTGGTTGCCTATTTTGTATGCATTAATTAATGTGCACTTTTATATTAATATGCATTTTTTACAAATAATATACAACTTTCTATAACTTTACACTTTTATAGCATATGTGTTTGTAATGTAATTTTTGATTGGTTATTTGGAGGTTTCAGTCATCATTTTTCTGTTTTGGCATGGGTGGCACAATGTGTGCTTTAAGCATTTCCTGTATCTGCTGATGCTGCTACATTGTTACAATGTATCTTTAAATCCTTGAATTTATTACACGATCACATTTTATTTAAATGAATCACATGATTATTATAATTGTCTGATAAAGTCCGGTAATACTGGACAAAAGTGCTTACTTAACTTGGTTTACCCAGTAGATTTTAAACATTTAATAAACATTTGTGGATTATTGCCATTGTCGGTTCTGGTTGTCCATTTCTACATTTGTGGATCCGTTTTTAGCCTTTGTTCATTTCATTTAGTTGAAGAAGCAAATGCAAACAAACAAGACAAACAAAACAAGAGACAGGGATGGTGAGGGGCACAAAAAGTTTGAGGGACACCATGATTGGGATGAGGGAGGGGACATGACAGGCTCATGCCCGTCAAACATGGAGACAGTGAGAATCGAGTCTTCACCCACTGGATTGTCATCACTGTCTCATTTCTCACTGGTGGCTGGAGTGCTTGATGTTTTCTCCTCCTATGGACCATGAGAGAGAGCATCCTCTCCATCTGGCGTAGGTGTACACCAATGGCGTGGTGCACAGCCATATGTACCAACCATGGCATCTCCTAGTGGGTGAAGAAATCACTACCTCTGCCACTGCTCCTAGAGGGTACCATGGCACCAGCTGCCTAGGCAGTACTACTTGCGGGTACAGGTAATGCAGGGGCAGCAGAGGCAGTGCTGCCAAGTTGGTTCCCAGATGTGCTGGGCATTGGAGCTGGTGAGGCTGGTGGGCAAGCTGATCCACGGAGGCTTGCCTACCTCGCTGTGCTGTGTAGCATTTAGTGATGTGGTACAGATGGATGACATGGAGATATTTTGATGACACATAATATAAAATAAAAAAAATAAATAAGGGTTGGGGTGAGAGAAAAAAAGAAATAAAATTAGGACCATCATCTGTGAGTTACATTGCATTAACAACAGTATACAACTATTTTATCTGAAGTATTATATTTAAGTATACATTCTAACAAACACACGTTATAACTACAGATTGTTGAATGTAATCTTTGAAATGTGCATATATTGCACATATGTTTGTTTCAGTTATACAGATTACACTTAACAGCAAGGCATTTATGCCACTTGGATAGAGTTTAATTTAATGTAAATTTTTATTAAAGAAATCCAGTCCTGCATATTTGTTACTCATGGTATTTGAACTCAGAACCTGTGACTACATTCTTATATTTGACTCCTAAAGTTTGTTTGTGCTACAGACTAATGCATGCATACTTGCTGTTACAGTTAGGATATGCATGCTCAATTTCCTACAACTGAATAAAAAAAAAAATCTATCTTTAACTTTTAAAGTTACAATAGTACTTATCTTGTGCTACATACATACCACTTAATTCCCTCAGTCTCTCCAATTGAGCAGCATGAGCCTGTCTGTTGAACTCTATGTTGGTGTTAGTGTGGGGAAAGAACAGAAAAGAACAGAAGAGCATTATGCATACCAGTCTTATCTACATTTAGCTTTATAAGTATTACAAATTCTCACATTGTCATACTTACACAGCTGTGGGATGTCCATAGTCTCAAATTAATTAAGCCAATGGTTGAGGGTATCGCCTTTTTTGCCTATATAGGTCATTAAAATGATGCCTATATTGTTCTCCAGTGCACGGGATGCAATTAGCACTGGATTCAGCTTGAGATGAACAACTCCATGCCTCAGACTTGCACTGAGAGCTAGAATAGTCGCCCTGCAGAAGCCTTTGGTTGTGGTGCTTTACCAGGAGTCTAACAAATATCCTGGACTCCTGGACACCCCACTTATGTGCTCTAAACTTGGCAACTTCTCCATTAACTTTAGCCATGTCTAACACCTGACCTAGAGCAATGGAAAATTATGCTTTCTCACCAATTCCAGTTATCACGTTTACTGGTAGTGTGCAAATGCAAGCAACAATGCCAACCATGTTTGCACAATGTTAAGCAGGGGACAGCTGTGCCAAGCAGGGAGGAGATAAATGCTTGAAATTAGAATGTTAATCTTATACTTGGCCTTAGTTTGATGGGTGTCTGGTGACATAGTTTGAAAATTTATATTGGAAATTGGGAGGCAACTGTTAGGTGAGTTGAATTTGCAGACATGCGCTGGGGCATAAATGTAATGACCTGACACATATGTTTTGCCTTTATGCACAGATAAAATTGATTTTGACAGTGTGGGATTCAAACCTAGCCATAAGCAACAAAACATTTTCTTCCACAGCACTGATTTTCCATTTTTGCCGCAGAAGACATGCTGCTCAGACACAGTCAGGAATCATTCATAAATACAGGTGACAGTCTGAGGTGTTACACATGACTGTGTGTGATCTGACATGGTTCTTGTATTTAGATCCAGTTGTGTATGTGTATTATGTAATTGTGAAGGTCGTGCAAGTCAAGATAGTATAACTATACTTAGAGAAATACAGTATGCAATATACCCTCAGTCATATATCTGAAAACACAATAAGGGTGTCTTATACATCATACATATAATTCATATCAGCTCTACTACCTAAAGTGTTATAAGTGAGAGTGAATATAATGGGAAGGGGAACAACAGTAAAAATGTATGGAACAGCCTGTATTAAAACCCAGACCATGTGTATGGCAGTCCTACACTTAGGCCTGTTGCCACAAGAAAGTTGAAATAATACTTGTCGATTTTTCAGTTCATTCCTATAAACTGCACTGTCACAATAGTAAAAATAGGTTGCAGACCCTGTACTGCAACCCAGGACCATTTGTACTCCAGTCCTACATTTACATCTACTGCCAAAGGACTAGTTACATGACATTTCCATAATTCCCTACTCATTCTTAAGTTTTCTGTGTTAACTGCTATGCAATGCCACTTATCATGTTTGGACAGTGCCCAACAGAATTAATTGAATTTTTCCATTTTCAGTTATTGGCTGTCTAAGTCCTGTCTGCAGGTGTTGGGGAACTTTGCTAGCCACTGCGCAACAATGTGCAATGACGCTAAGCAAAGTTGCACAAAGGAAAGCAAACATTGCAACAATGTATTGTTTTTTAACTTTGCCCTTTTACAGATGCCCTGTTTGTAGGTGCTCTGCAGGCATTCTGTCTGCTTCCTAGGTGGCCTACTAGTCCAGTTTGCACACTGCTAAGCATTGTGTAAACAAGCTAAGTACAGTCAAACCTGACATTATTTTTTCTCCATTTACCTTGTTTGCACTAAGATGTGCACCGTGTAAACACTGATATTAAAAATAAATAAAAGGGAAAAGTAGTTAAAATAAAATAAAGCAATTTATGAAATTAACACTACAAAATGGTTAGTACACATGACATATTTCTACATAGGTCTAGATTTGAACTCTCACTCCAATGAACCTTCAGAATACATTAAGTGTGCCTTATCCCTCTTTGCCACAGAAACAGCTTTGCAACAGGGAACTGAAACTTAAATAAAATGGAAAGTAGTTCAAATGAAGAAAAACAATCTGTGAAATAAACACTACAAAATGCCTGTTAGTACACATGAACTATTTCTACATAGGTCTGAATTTGAGCTCTCATTCCAGTGAACCTTCAGAACACAGTAAGGGTGCCTTATCCCTCTTTACCACACAAACAGTTTTGCAGCTGGGAACTGAAATCATTTTGCATACAACCAACTGCAACATCATTCACAGTACTAACAAACCATATAACAGTTATTTGTACATGTATTAATTTCAGATGTAGTGCACTGAGTGATCACACAACAATTTATGACTATTGCTTGCAAAAATGTAGCTCTGTCATATCTCTCTGTGTTTGCTGCACATTCTTGTCTTCTCTGACCAGTAATCTGAGACATGCATTCTGTAAGGCATTCTATATCCTTGACCTTAAAATGTCTGAGAATATTACATGGCAATAATATACAGTTGTCAATAAATGAAGGGGAGCTTGGATGTTAATGGACAGAACCTGTGAATTGTGTGCTACTTACTTACATTTCCAAACTTGATAAAATGACTTTTATACATTTTGTAAGTCTAATCTGACACACCCACTGGCGGTAGGGCAGTCTGCATTGCTATTCTGTTTTCATTCTACCTACGAATAATTATTCACAGTTGAAATCCATTAGCAACAAACACGGAAGGAGTGCCTGCACTATGTTTACATCTCCTACAAGGAGCCAAGTATTTGGGATTCAGAAATTCTAATGAGTTCACACCGCATTTGCATCTTCACCATGCTGACAGTCTTGAATCTACACTATAAAAAGGCAATCATGTACCTAGGGAACCTAAAGGTGAGGAGACTTGTTTATGTAGAGAACACAGAAAACAGGCTATTACTTTGGGATATATCTGCACAGAAGATTGTTGAACTTGAGAAGGTATGCTTGCATTTTTCAGCTATATACTGCATATGCTAAAATGATATTTAGGAAAATCTGTTCTGTTTAATATTATGTATATATGTTTTGATTAGCAAATGCTACACTTTCATCTGTATGCTTTAGATAGAAGTGTACTGATGGCATGTGCATGCTTGTCAGGGCATTTCACAGGTATACATGATTGCTAATTCCTTAAAATGGAATGTTCTGTTTCAAATATCTTGACATGCTTCAGGGACATTTCATTTGATAGCACTTTTAGCATTTCAGTGATGGTTTATTAGCAAAATGTGTCATTTGACTGTTCTTTTTGGGGTGGGGAAGGAAAGCTGCATTTCTGTTATTGTGCAAACAAAGATACGGTGCTATTGTTACTCTCCTTTTTTGACATCCAGCCTCTTGTTCATATTTCAAATGTCTAGACTGTTTTATGTTTATCCAGTGGGTAATACTGAAATGCTACATTTTCTGTTTTATCTGGAAACAGCTATTTTGTAGTTATGTGATACTTATGTGTAGTATCCTTCTGTTGTGTTTTAGGACACCTAGGACTATGGTGCCCAGGGTCTCAATCCACAAAATACAGTGACCCTGAAAATCTGGTCATTGTGGAAGCTTTTAGGTGACATGGTGCCTTTCTGCTTGAGAGAGGGACGTGGAGATATGTCAGGCAGAATGCAAATTTAGCAGAAGATAGTTACAGATGTCAATGCAGTAGGCAAACACAACAGGGCATATGATCAGGTGTGTCATAGGGCCACTGACATAATCTCATCTGCATGAAGGAGAGCAGATGCAGTGGCCTGTGATCAAATGAGTACTGGGGGTTCTGCTACAGAGCCACCACTAACAGCACATGAAGAGTTCCTGTCCACTGTCAGGGATCTGGACAGCTCCCAGGAAAGTGTACATTGTGATAACCTACCCTGGGTCTGAAAACTCTTCTCCTTCTTGGCCTTGGTCTATTAGCAGCAGCACTGTAGACTTCAGCCTGTTGCACAAATATGTGAATTAAAGCAACGGTAGCCCCTAACATTGTTTCTGTGTAAACTCCTTTCTGTGGCTGTATTCCAATAGGTTTTGGAATTTATAGGGAAAACCAACACTGAGTCAGCACGGTTGTCTTATAGCTTGCTGAATAGACCCTCCATTTTGGATTGGTTGATTAGCATACAGTTCAGCTGCTTATGCTGTAATTTGCATGGCACTGTGTTTACCTTGTTTGCATGGCTGTGTGTGGCTCTACACACAGTGTAGAGCCGCTTATTGACTCTAAAACAGTGCACTATAATCTGTGAAATGCACATGGTGTATACTGACAATGTAAGCTTTAGTGAATCTGGCTAAAGTTCTATAGAGAAATAAAAACAACTGCTGAACCCCCCCCCCCATCATGGAAATATTCCCTTATATCACCTATTTTAAAACAAGATAAGGATCCTACAAAGTGTTCATCATACAACCCATTTCACTTTTAAATGTGGTGGACTGTAAGATGTTCATGTCCATGTTAGCTAACAGAATTAATCTACATATACCTAAACTAATTAACAATGATCAAACTGTTTTATTTTAAATAGACAAGTACAGGATAATATACTAAGAATACATACATTAATAGACTATGCAAATAAAAATAAAAAACACTTTCTATCATTAGTCTCAATTTAGATAAGGCTTTTGACTCAGTTAATTGGTCATGCCTGTTTAAAACACTTAAAGTATAAAATTTCACACCTGAGCTAATTACATTAAATTATAAGTTATACAGTAACTCTTGTGCTTATGTTAAACTATGTTCTTTTCTTACTAATTCCTTTAAATTACAAAAAGGCACAAAGCAAGGCTTCCATTATCACCTTTTCTTTTTGCATTAGCCATAGAACCGTTTGCTAATAGTATTAGTTCCAATAAGAACATTAAATGTATCAAAATAAGAGAAGATTTCAAACTAAAGATTCAACCCTTTTCTGATGATATTTTACTAGCAATAAGAAATATAGAAAATTCATTAGAACATATAATTAGCTCTATGAGTCAGTTTGAAGAAATCTCAAACTTAAGATTAAATCATAATAAAACAAGTACATTATTAATTAATAAAAAAATAAAAAAAAAATCATACAAAAATATTCTAACTTCAATTGTAATAGCAATCAAGTGAAACACCTTGGTATAACCATTATGGCTAATAGTAAAGAAATGATACAAACAAACTTACAACAGGTTGTTGATAAAAATTTACATTTAGTCACAAATTGGAACAAATTCTTCTTTATCATGAGAGAATGATTAATGCATATTAAGATGGTAATTCTCCCAAAAAATATTGTTGGTCTTACAATCTTTAGTATTATCTCCACCAAAAAATAGATGAAGAAGATAAATAATATTCTACTTTTTTTAGCATCCTGATAAAGCAAGAGTTTCCTTTGATTGGCACAGAAATAGTTGCGATAAAGGTGGAAGGATTCCGTGATATTCAATTATATGCTACTTCAACTATTTTAAAAGTTGTAGCATTGTGGATAAATTAATCTTATGATTCAGAATGGAAACAAATACATCAATAAATATTATTAATAAATAAATATATCACAATCTGTCATAAACAAATAGTCCCTAATTTTTATCTGGTTATTAAAAGATTTCTGTGTAAATGGAATTACACTCTCTTCTCAAATTCCCTATTTAAGTAACATCATTTCCTCTTTCCAAAAGTTCACATATTCTAGCCACTGTATTAAAGACTTAATATTTTTTATGTTTCCAATTGCATATACAAATGTCTGCTTAGAAACTCATAAGTTCAAAAATATGCTAGTATTTACATAAGTGTTGTTTACTGACAGGATTATGTAGATGGCAAGAAACTTTACAGTTTAATGATTTCACTTTTGTATGCAGTCTGGGTTGTAGGCTCTTTTTTTTCAGAATGTATGCAGAATTTATGACCATATGTTTCTAAGGTTTGCCCATTCAGGTTTAACCATTTACACAGGGACATTTACTAATTCTGTCTCTGACCCAGGAAATTCATACCATGTATTTAAAGTTATTGGAAACACTAACCATCCAACCCAATACCATATTCATGGGTAACTTTAATTACCCCACTGTCAACTGGGAATCCTATACAACACCAAACGTACAGACACAGAGCTTCGTGGATTTTGTAAGCACAAACTCCCTGGACCAGATTGTCAATACACCAACCAGTGGTGCAGCCATACTGGATCTTGTCCTCACTAATATGGGAGAGTGCTGCACACCCCCTAGTGTACTGTCTTCTCTAGTAAGATCAGATCACAAAATGGTCTCCTTTGAAGTAAAAATAAAACCTGGACCCCCAGCTAACCCTGGAATATTCAGGAACTACTCGAAGGCTAAATTCCTGCTATTAAGTTATAGCCTGGCAAAATTTCAAGTCCCCGTAAACCCTGAGAACACTGCTGCCTATACAAAATTGTTCACAGAATCCCTATGCAAACATGTTAGTAGCTGCATAGAGGCATCTGTTACCACCATGAAGAAGTACAGAACTAACTCAAAAAACAAGCCACCCTGGTGGAATCACAAAATCAATAGAACAGACTGTATAAAAGAAGGAAGAAAATCATGGCAAAACTTAGGAGGTGCAGTACCCAGCAAGATAAAAGGGGTCTACCTTATTTTATGGAAGTGCCATAGTATCCAGTCCCATTTTGTTGGCACTGAAAATATCAAAGCCCACTTCATCAAAGCACTGGTGCTATGAAGATCTTCCCAGGGTAAGTAACCTGTTGTGTGAGATGGTGAACTTTGACCTTTGCTCAACTGTAGTGCAATCTTGGAGTTGGTATATTTAGTTAGGGGGGTGTAGGTGGCGTAGTCCCCCAAATGGGTGTGTTAGGGATGACGTAGTTTGGGTTTTCTTTCTTTTTTTGTTAAGTGGCTACTTATCCTGGGTGGGAAGATCTTCACAGCTTCGGTCCTTCGATGAAGTGGGCTTTGATATTTACAGCGTTGACAAAATGGGATTCAATATTATGGCATTTTGATAAATTGCAGTAAACCTGGATAAAAGCGCTCTCATCAAACTAAAGAAACAACTCAGAGGACAAATACAATCTACCAAAGCCAAATATGAGGTAAATTTGAAGGCCTTCTAGGCAAAGGATAACCACAAAGCATTCTTTAGCTATGTCCACTACCTAAAAACAATAAACAATTATGTGCAGTGCTCATTGTGAATGGAGCCATCTATACTGAGCCAAAAGATATAGCAAACCTACTGGCCGATAAATTCAGCTAGAACTTTATCCCTCTCTTCCCCTCAACTTTCCCTCTGGAAATACCATCAAATATAACTTCCCCTGCTATCACTAGGGAATGAGTCCTTAATGCTCTCTCTAAGGCCAAGAACACTGCACCAATGGGCCCAGACAATATCCAAGGATGCCTTCAAAATAGCATGAAACAGTACCTATGGGGGTCTTTGGAATTATTTAACTGTAGCCTCCAAACAAGCTTTGTGCCTCATGATTGTAGCATAGCAACAGTCATCCCTCTACACAAAGGTGGACCATCTACAGGCCCTGGAAACTACAGACTTATACATCTCACTAGTCTTATATGCAAAGCCATGAAAAGAATTATCATGGAAATGATCAATAATGATATAGTAAACCTTCAGAAATTGGACCCAACCCAGTTTGATTTCAACAAGGGCAGGTCACGCTTACTCAACCTGGTAAACTTCTTTGAGAAGGTCACCAAAGCAATGGATGAGGGCAAAATGGTTCACATTGCCTACCTTGACCTGGTCAAGGCATTTGACAACATACAATACTCAAGCATTGTTGACAAACTCAAGAGGTTAGGTACAAAGCCATATGTCATTCGGTAGATAGCCAACCTGCTCACAGACAGGATCCAGGAAGTTAGAATTAGGGAGGCCAGTCAAAAATGGAGTGCCTCAGGGATTGGTCCTTGGACCGTTCCTTTTTGGCATTTACTTCTCCAAAGCCAATGCCAATGTCAGTGGTCTCTGGCTGACTAAATCTGTAGATGATTGCAAATTAGGAGCTGTCATTGAATCCCACACCAACACAAATATTCTTCAGGAAGGGCTGACACAGACAAACAACTGGTGAGAGCTATGGACTAAAACTAAATGCCAAGAAATGTATAATAGTATCTTTCAGGAAGTCATTCACCCCTGGTAAATATCATATTGACAACACACCCCTTAGAGTTGACAGGGACTTAAGGACAATCTTAGACAGTAATCTAACCTTTGGCCATAATGTGTCTACAGTAGTGAGGAAATCATTCTATGTTGTGCAACATATAAACAAAGGTATGGTATCTAGGTCCAAGTAAGTCATTGTTTCACTGTATTTGGCATTCATCAGACCTATCATTGAGTACAATACTCACTTTGTTATGTACCTAACCAGGCATATCCAACAACTTGAATGTCCACAGAGGTTCCTAAAATGTCCTAGGCAGACTGCCTCAAGGCCCTAGCCCTGCAGTCTGTCTCCTTCAGGCTGTTGAGGGGAGATCTATACCTGGCATACAGGGCATTGTCAGATCCCACTCTGATGGACCTCCTGAATACCCACAAAACAGACAGCACCAGAATTACCCATTCTAAAGACTTAGTCCTTGCCTGTGATTTAACTAGGACCTGCTGGAGAGACAGGTATGCATCCCAGAGTCTACCTCTTCTCTGGATCAGGCTCCCCCATCCATGTGAAGCAGAGTTCCTCCCTAACCCAATTAACTCGGACAACTGGATGGGGAACAGAAAATTCATCCCTGATTTAGTACCTATGCAAATGTTCCATCTCCCAGGTCCCTGCTTGTAAACATTTTATCTCCCATTTCCCTGCTTATACTTATCAAAGTAACCAGAACTTGTCAGAGATTTGTGATGCATGCTTAGGCTTAAAAAGGCCCTTGTGGTCATTAGCCCAATAAATACCTATGATCCTATGTATATGGGTCTGCCATACTGTCAGATGTCACTTTTACTAAATGTGTTCTGTGCATGGAAGAGTTGTCAAATACATGTATTATCAAGTGCACTGTTAGGTGAATGTTGTAGTTGCCAAATGGAGAAAGATGGATTATGGTAGGTAAGAGTGCATTTCTGCTGTCAGTGATGAAACTTTTGGATGTACTGAAAGTTTTACCATTTGAGGTTTGGAATATGGGTGAATGTGCTAGCAGGTTAGAGTAAGGGCTATGTAAGGGGATAAGCTAATGTTGTATGAGTTTTTACAGTAAAGACTAAGTAAGGGAAAAATTTAGTGTTGTAAGTGTGTCTTGATGTATGTGGTGTGTGCATGTCTGGGTGTCTTGTATAGCAGTAGTGTTACAGAAATAATTTTATTAAGGTATGGTGTAAGGTTAGGTTTAGGGGTTAAGTTTAGGGGTGGGGCAAAGCTAGGGTTAGGGATAGCACATGTTGCAAAGGTGGTGCAGGGGGTAGAGCTTGCCTGTACCATCTTAGTAATGCATGGTAAACCTAAGCCTGCCATTACCCCTAACCCTAATCCTAATCCTTAACTTTACCTTATAAAACCTATTTCCAGAACACTATTGCTATTCAGATGAATTTGGTCCAAATTCAGTGGCAGGGTTTTATATTTATTTTATTTATTTATACATTGTCTTGCCACAAGTCCCATATTCACCAGAGGCCAGGCCAGAGGCCGGTGAAAAAAGATCCTTATAAAATATATTTTATACATTTTAATGATGAACAACAGTAAAAAAAATGAACATTTTAAGAATTACTTTGCAAGTAATACTGAGACAAAAACTGCAAGTAAATTTATGATATACTTCAGATGTTATATTATCATACATAAATCAAATACATGTTAAAATATAATAGCTGTAGATACAAGATCAGTGATGATACATACAGGTTCAATATGTATATTCACCATAGAAACTGAGATCCAGCAATGTGATAAAGGGTCTAACTTTTTAAACAAGCATTTTTGGCTCAATTATTATGGTTCTGATGAAGTCCTTGCACTTAAAGGACAAAAGCACTTAACCATATGTCATAGTTTTTAATTATTTAGGTACAGTCTTAGAGTTTTATGCATTTTAAATAAACCGTTGGGATTTTGTAAGAAAGAACAATTGCAAGACCTGTTTTTCAAGATTATACCTCCTGGTGTGGGCACTATGTGTAAAATTTCATTTTTGGTATTGATTTCTCAATATGTATATTGACAAATGAGGTTGTATAATCACTAGAGCAGGGGCAGAAAATAGAGGAGGAGAAGGAGGAAGGGTATAAGAACAAATAAAATAAGAAAAACATAATATAAAAAGTTCTGATGGTGGATAGGTTGAGAAAACAGTAGATAGGTAAGTAGATGAGGTGGGTTAGGAGGGAGTATTAGTATGACAGTGTGAAAGAAATAGAAAAAGAGACCATGGATAAGAAAGGTGATAGAGTCAAAGTGATTGAGGGATTGATAATGAAAATAAACAGTAAGAAAGAAAGATGGGTTTAGTCGGGATGAGAGCATGAGCACAGCCACAAGGAAGTTGGGTGTTGTTTTATGCTGTGCTTGAAGTGTGTGATAATGCTGTCTTGTTTTAGGGTGGATGGGATGGAATTCCAGTGTTTAGCAACATAATTTAAGTAATGCGAGTCACTTGCACTGTTATGTGACTTGCTCAGGATTAGATATTTGTTCTGTGAGTGCAGATACTTTGAGGGGGAGTAGTGTTTGAAGATGTTTTGTACTAAGGGGTAGGTGTCAAGTTTGTGCATTATTTTGTAGGCATTAAGCAGCTGGGAGTAGCTAAGGTAATTAGGTGGTTCATACCAGTGGAGGCGCTTTAGTGCTTGGCAGTGCTGTGAGTAGTTAGGTACGTGGGATGCAAACTGAGCTATTTTACTGTAGTAACCCTCTAGTTTATTTCTTAAGGTAGAGTGAAGATTAGTCAGGATGAATGCTGCATAGAGAAGTGACAGGAGAAGGTAAGATGTTGCCAAAGAATTCCAGTAGGAGTCAATGAGAAAAGGTTTGTTTTTGTTTTCTTGATGGTTTAAGTGATGTGTTAATCATATTTTAAGTCATCATCATTTATTTCACCAGGAAGCTTTCTGTTAGAAGCATCATCAATTGTGGCATTATTTGTTGATGTGTTGTTGAAGGATTGTTGCTGTGCTGACAGAGATTTGGGTAAAAACAGAATTAATCTGATTTTTTTAGCATATAAATGTAGTTGGTAGTCATCTAGCTTGGCCTCAACAAAGGAAAAGGAGTCCTGGGTCATCTTGTGGACTAGTGGTAGATTTGGCAGAGAGTATATGAGAGTGGCATCTTATGCGTATTGGGGGCTTCTTTGGTAGCTTTGTGAAGGTTATTAGTAAATATGTTGAATAGTAAAGGAGCTAGAATAGATCCCTGCGGTATGCCAACAGAGACACACAGAAATAGGGGAGATCTAGTTTCTATTTTACACCCTGGAGTCTGTTATTGAGATAGCTGCGGAACCAGCTAAGGGATGAATGGGAGAGTCCTAGGGAGGATAGTTCATGGAGCAGGCATTGTTGTGAAACTGTATGAAATGCTTCTGACATGTCTAAGAAGAGAGAGGAAACTAGATTGCCAGTGTTTCTATTAGAGTTTATGATTTCAGTAAAACTGAATAGAGCAATAATGATATTGTGGTGGGCAAGTAGAGTATTATTATTGTAAAGATGGGATAGGAGTTGGGTGGAGCAGTGGTGAAGTGGTTAGCATTGTCACCTCACAGCAGAAGGTCCAACAGTTCGATTCTCAGCTGGGGTGCCTTCTGTGCAGAGTCTGCATGTCCTCCCTGCATGTGTGTGGGTTTCCTCCAGGTGCTTCAGTTTTCTCCCACATTCCAAAGACATGCATCGGGAGCAGTTCTCCCCAGGCCTCCACTGAAAATGTGCTCTGTCCCAGTTGGACTTTCCTGGTAAACAAATGTTAAATAAATAAAATGAGTTGAGAATTAATGTATTTTTCTAGTATTTTGGAGAGTGGAAGTAGAATGGCTTTAAGTCCGTAACTAGAGAGGTCAGTTTTCCCCTTTACGTGGAGGTATGATGTGGGATTTTTTCTAGCTGGGGGATGTAGCTTTCTGTAACTGATCAGTTTATGAGTATAGATACAGGGTATGTGATAGCATCTGAAGCGATTTTGAGATATTCTGGTGGCAGGTTGTCAGCAGCTGGGGTGATTTTTTTTATTTGTATGAGATGTTTTTTGATAGAGATATTGGTTAGAGGGGAAAAGGCTTATGGTGGCAATTAGTACTTTTTGGGATAGTGAGGCTGGAGGTTAATTTGTTATTTAGTAGGAAGAGGACAGAGTGTATGAAATGTATATTTAATTGGGTAGTTATAGGGTCTGCGTCGATGGTGGTAGTTGATAAATGATTGGCAATTTGGGAAGGGTGTAACTGTTTTAAAAAAGCATTCTGCTGGTGGTTGTCTTGGAGCTTGGAAAAGTATTTAGTTTTATCTTGACTGATTTTGAGTTTAAAAAGGTTCTACAGCTGTCTAGAATATTGTCGTGTTTGTGTGTTTTTCAGTAGACCATGCTTTCTAAGCTTTCTCTATATTTAGCATGAATTGCCTGGTTTCTCTTGTGAGCACTGGGGGCATGGCTGGATTTGATTAATTTGGATCTGATAGGAGCTAGTTCATTTAGTATGTTAAAGAATGTGTTGTTAAAGTGAGTTATGGCTGGTAGATAGTCACTGGTGTTATTTTGTTAGGCATAGTGGTGAGGATCCAGGCTAATGTAGTATCCCTATTACTGCATTTGTCTATTTGAGTAGCAATGGTGACACTTTGGGTAAAGCAAAGAGGAGAGAGTGGGAAAATCAGAGTGGCAAGTAGGTGGTCTATATTAATGCCTCCTAAAATAATGATTTCCTTGTTGATATTATGAGAGATCCAGTACAGGATTTTTTCTAGTAATGGGATGTTGTTTCCAGAAGAGATATAGATGGCAGTAATGCATATGCACTTATATTTACTGATTTGCAGAACAGGAAGAATTATTTCAGCATGGGGAAAGTTGGAGTGGGTGAGGGGGGTAGGAAGTGATTTTTAGGGTGTTCTTATATGTGATAGTCACACAGCCAGCTTTCTTATGCTGTCTGTCATTTCTAATGATGTTGTGGTTGTTATTATGTCAGGAGCATATGAGGCTATATAGGCATGTAAGTATGGAGATTTATTGTAGATGCTTCTAAGATTTAAGTTCATCAAAAGTGGACTATTACCTTGGTTGACTGGAAGAGGAGTACAAGGGGCAGTTGAGGGGTAGAGTTACAGGTGTAGAGGGGGGTCTAGGATTAGGATGTATATCACCATCAAGATATGTAGTGAAATAGTTTACATTTATGTTTCACTTTTAAATTATCTGTGTGCAGTTTGGGTTCTTTTTTGGTGTATTTGTAATTAAAGAAAATTATGGGATGTGACAGAGTATAGGCTGGATACTATAGCAGGATAAGAGGGGATGATTTAGAATTATGGTGTAGTGCTCTGCAGGTGACAGTAAGACTGAGTAATGATGGAGTATGACACTATGTGGCATGGGCAAAAATAAACAGTAGAAGCAGAGTTAGTAAGTGAAGTGCCAGCATAATGTGGTTATAGTAAAGAAAACTAGGTTTTAGAATTTGTAAAGGGGTGAGCACTAGCATGAATTAAGGTACTGCTGTTTAAATATGAGGTGGGGATAGAAAAGTATTGGGAAGAGATAAATTAGAGTGAGGAGGGAAGGACCAAAAAACATGTGATATAAAAGGGGAGAGCAAATATGATGGCTGTGATGTGTATGACTAGTTGCAATTACGGAGTAGGTGGGCTTAGGGAAGCAGAAATGTAGGTGTAGTTCCATAAGCAGTGAGTGCCAAAAAAAAAACATTACTAGAAAATGTAAACTAAAATCTAAACGAACTGTAACTGAAGTACTGAACATTGTAAAAGAGAGTGAAGAACTGACAGAGGGATCTTTAGAAAAGGAAAGCAGCAAATTATATATAAATAAATAGAATTAGTGGGAACAATACATGCAAAATAATGTTCAGGAAGAGCACTGGGGTTTAAGAGAAGATAGGAATTGAGTGATTTATGTAATGCAGGACTGAACGATAGTTGCTATAAGGAAAGAAAATGTGCAATGCATAATGTGTGTAAATACAAAACAATGTTAATATGGTTTGCTTTCTTTTCTATGAATGCGTGTGTCTATGTCTTAAGTGATATTTTAGCAAAGGTTTAAAAAAAAGATTACAAAAAGGGACTGTTTTCCTTTTGAAAACTTTTTTGCTTTCATAATTTTTGGTTTTGTGTGTTTTTCAATTTGTCAGTATCAATCAATTTTGATTCAATGTTTTGCTTTTTGCTGACTGGCCATAAACCAATACACCCACCTGTACGTTGAGAAGGGCACTCAAGCATCAGCTACACCACACACTGTACTAGTTATGTGTCTTAAGAGGCAAAATCACCCATAAAATGTACTAGAAGTCCTGGCTATCTCTTAGGACTGGGTATGGGAAGCCAGGATCTGGGATCATCTGGCTGTGACTCACCTTGACCAAATGGCCAACTGGAATAAAATGCTACTCCACCAGAGATTTGCCTGTATACCAAAACATAACAAGTACCTTTCCTGTTCCACAACAGACAGTCCTACTCACTGCATCATTTCCCAGTGATCATGTTACTGGCATCAGAATTTCCGTAAGAAGTCACTACATTTATAAATGTTTTACGTTAGAATGTGCATTGCATTTTGGGCTTCATAAAACAGAATGTTTCATAAGTAAACGTACACAACATTCTATTGCACTGCGACACATCAACTTACTTTCAATTTGCTCTCACTTAAGGCTCCTTTTATCCCTCCCAGCCTTACTTCCTCCAGCTAAAACTCTTAATATTAATCAAACACTTGTTCCACCCATCCTCCTTCTCTCGCGCCTGCAACAATTATCAGTAACACATCCTACTACTCTCCTTTCATTGTACAATCCTTTCCACAAATAACTCTCTTCAGCCCTATTAATATTAAAATGACTAGACCATTTCTAATGCTTACATCTTTCCTTACCATGATCTGTCTAGCTACATCATGCTATATCACAATATCTCACTGACCACTTCCCAGTCAACAACTATCCCCCCTCCCACCCACTTTCACACACATTTTACTATAATTTCCAAATTCCATGTATTTTACCTCATGACAGCTAACATATTATCTCAAGAAAACAATTTCTAACCCAGGTATACATACTACAGCATTGTGGAAACCTCTACAAAATTGCAATATTATCTCAAAAATAAATTACTTAGAGCAGGAGACATTCAATCAAACTGAAGCCCAACATCACTGCTGGCCTCCAGCAACATTCTAACTACTAGGGTACAAAAAACTGAAAATTGCATGTATCAATACATGTAGTATTAAAAACAAATGGGCCGATATTGAAGTCTGGATAACTAACAAAACCCTCATATATTAGTCATCACAGAAACATAAAATATTACAGCTGGCCACTCCCTTACTTACAGTCAAATTACACTACTGTGTATAACAACAGTCCAGGAAGCAGGGGTGGGGAGGTGTTTTACTACTAGTCAAAAACAGCACTAGTTTGAGTATCATTTCTTCTGTTACTTCAAACCAGGCATAGGAAAAAAATATAAACTGGGTTCACGCAGATCGCATAGTCATGCATACTCAACTTAGCAGAGCAGCAATATATATCCACCATTTAAAACAAATTATGGTGAAAGGGCCTTTTCAAGACTCAGAACAGCCGTATGGAGCAGTCCCTCCATGATCTTAGATGCAAAAAAACCCCCCTCTTTAACAGAATTCAAATAACCCATTCTGAACAGCTTCTTATTAACACTGCTTGCAAATGTTTTATTGGCAGTGGCTAGAAATTCTGTCTTCTCATCACTATGCTTCACCGTATGATTCTAATTTCCTGTACAACACTGTTACTGCACTTTTACTTTCTCTGCTTTATGAACTTCATAACATTAATTCACTGCAAGACTGTATGTGATAACTACAAATGTACATGTTCTAATTTACAACTGTATGTGTTGCCATTTCTGGCCTGGATTGCAGATGAAAAGGGCCTTCAGTGCAGCCTGTTTATCTGGTAAACAAATTGAAAATAAATAGTTGATGACCTAGAGTAGTTTGTGGCCAGATCCAAACAAATAAATATGGTGTCTGCTTTCAGCACTGTGACCTAAATATGACTGTAAAACACAGACATGTCACTTGCTGACAGACAGGTTTTGTTTTGTCTGTGCAAAAAGTTCATATGCTCATCAAAGTTATCTTTTTATGACTTTTTCAAATGCAGATTAGTTCTGTTAAAATAGAGTTACACCCACAGTAAACACCAGAACAGATGATTTTGTCAGTTGAAATTATGGGTTGTGTAAAAGTAAAAAAAAGTAAATGCCTTGAGGCATGTATTTACTAGTGTCAGAATATCAGACAGCATTTTTAGACAGAGTTCAACTAATGGTGACTGTTATCTTAGTAAAGTGTTATGAGTTTAACATGTCTATATGCATCATACCCCATATTGTCTTTTTATCTCCAGTTTTATTTGACAAATGTATTTAGGAGTCAGGATTCAGAACAACTATTTGGATGTGTTTTGATTGTTTTTATTTTTCAATTTATTTATTTATTTTTTTACTTTTGTGTGTAAGATTAATTATTTCGGCAAGTTTTGTGATACTGATAGACACCAAAATAAAATAACATAATAGGATCATAGAATAATAAAATAATATAATAGGATCATAGAATCATAGGTTACTAGGCTATCAAACCGCAGGTCATTTCAAGCCTAGCCATTTCATCCCAATGTAATACCATAGATACTCTAGTCAATACCCAGGATTGTATTTAGTAATGACTGCCTATGTCCAGGAGGGTTGTGGATGCTATCCCCAGTAAGAATTTATAGTGCTCCATCCACTCATCCAGGTTCCTTTTGAACAGTGTCATAGAGGTGCTTTGCTTCACATGAATTGGCAGCTTATTCCAAAGACAAGGCAGTCGCTGGGAGAGAAATTTGTCCCTCCGGCATGTCCTATTCAAGTCACAGGCAATATTTATGTCCCTGGAACAGGTAGCTCTAGTCCCATTTGATTTACGAATGTGCAACAAATTCATTAGGTTTGGGTTGGAGATTGCTCTATAAGCCAGGCATAAGTCTTCGCTAAGTAGTCTATATGATATTGAGTGTAGTGACAGGGATTTTAGTTGGTCTGTATAAGGCACATACTGGAGACCCTTGATTTTCGTAGTTAGAAACCACTGAGGTCTCTCCAACTGCTGCAGGTGCTTTGTATGGTACATGCCGAAAGGGGCGTTATACTTGATTATGGGCCTGATTAGTGACAAGTATAGAGGGATTATAACCTCCTTTGCTCTAGAGGCGATGCCTTTGCTAATCAAGTGTGTTATGTAGAAAGCCTTCCTTACTACAGTAGATGCAAGGTGGTCAAAGTTAAGGATGCAGTCTACTTGTGATCCCAGATCTCTTACCACTTTGTAGGTACATAAGGTATTGTTAATTTGATAGTGTGAAGGGGCATTGTTTTTACCAAAGGGAATGGTGATGCATTTCTTTGCATTCAGTTTGAGACCATGACTAAGACACCAGTCGTTGGTCTGCATAAGACCCTCCTGAAGTATACTGACATAATTTGGGGATTCAGTAATTGCACCCAGTTTGCAGTCATCTGCAAACTTGGTCAGCCACTGCCCCTTAGTTTTAGCCTGAACTTCTGAGAAGTATATACCAAACATTAGGGGGCCCATCACTGACCTTTGTGGCACCCCGCTGGTGACAGGTCTTCTGGTTGATGTGGACTCACTCACTTTGATAGTCTGTGACCAGTTTGTGAGCCATTTGGCAACCCATCTTACAACAAAGGGGTTTATATTCATTTTGCTAAGTTTATCAGTAATGCCTGAGTATGGGATTGTGTCAAAGGCCTTTACCAAGTTGAGGTATGCTGTGTGCACAGATACAACAAAGGTGTTCATATTAATTTTGCTAAGTTTATCAGTAATGCCTGAGTATGGGATTGTGTCAAAAGCCTTTACCAAGTTGAGATATGCTGTGTACACAGATTTCTCCTCATCAATTGCACTGGTCATATTTTTGAAGAAATCTGCCAGGTTTAACAGGCAGGATCTAACCTTGACAAAGCCAAGGTTTGGAGGTCACCTATGTCTTTATTTATGAGGTCCGTGATGATACGTTCCATGGCTTTACAGATGAGGCTGGTCAGACTTATGGGTCTATAATTCCCTGGACTGTTGCTAAGCCACCTTTGTGGAGGGGAGTAACTGTTTCTGTTCTCCACTGTACAGGAACAAAGCCTGTGGTTAGGCTGTGATTGAATAGGGTGCTTAATGGTGATGCCAGTTCATGTTTTAGTTTGTTTAGAAGACAGCCTGGGATGCTGTCTAGTTCCATAGAGGCTGTGCTTTTTGCCTTAATAACCTGCTCTTCGGATATGCCGGATGGGGAGGAAGTTGGAGGCAAGATTTGTGATAAATTTGGAGAGGATAAGTGAGTGAAATTTTCACCAAATCTGTCTGTTAGCAGGTTTGCTATCACTGCGGGATCAGTGTGTGTGATACCGTTAGCCACTAGTTTGGTTCATGCTTGGGTCCTACCTTTTAGGCTAAATATGTAGCTGTAAAAGGCCTTATGGTTATCCTTCACTGTGATTGCTACATTTTTCTCATTTACCCTTAGAGGATTTGACATGTTGTTTTATTTGTCTGTTGAGGTTGAGGAGGGTGCATTTCCATTGTTGGAGTCTTGCCTTAGTTTTCTTAGACAGCAACTTTTTGCACTTGTTGTAAAGTTTGTTGATGCTGGATGTCCACCAGGGCCACTTGATTTTACTTGGGGCTCTGGCTTTGGTTTTCTATGGAACAGCTTAGTACACTTATACTAGTGATTGTACAAGGCTTTAGTGTAAGCGTGGTGTAGTTACAACTTTCAGCTGGGGGTGGGGCTTGAGAGGCATTTATAACTTCCCCTAGGAGGGTATAGTTTGCTTTGGTGAAGTTTTTTTTACTTTTTGTACTTTTTTTAAACACCTTTATTGAATTATCACTTGTGATATAGGCACATTTACATTTATATAAAAGTAATCAAACTTTATTAACAAGTTAAAATTAACAAACATTGTGCTTCACATATATTGCTGTATATCATATAACATAAGCAACATTACATAAATTATTCAATTCCTGATCCTTTTTTTAAACAAGAAACATCTTTATTAAACCATCACTTACAACATAAGCAATCATACATTTATATAAATGAAAACAAACCACACCGATAGAATCCTAGTTGCAATCATTTTACATCACAAACCATACCGGCACAATCACAGTTACAAACATATTTCACTTATAATCTACTCAATCATTTTCAGTCAAACATTACATAGTTCATTTAAGTCCTGTCTTCTTTTAAACCTTATTCCCCCTCTATATGTATTGTTCCCGCAATTCCCATTTTTTTCATATGCAGTTTGCTCCTACCTTTTTCTAAAGATCTCAATGCGTTTTATCTCTGTTACTATATTCACTAGATGGTTTAAATTTTGATTTCCATTTTCTAGGAATTGCTTTTTTGGCAGCTGACTCACCCTTTGTGAGTTCTGGTATTAGTGCCAGCTCGAAGGTGACTGATTTGTGGTCAGATTTGACTAAAGATGGTCCAACAGTTGTGGTGGTGCATCTGTTTGTCATGTTAGTGAGGACCAGATCTAATATGTTTGTTCCTCTTGTTGGAGCTGGAACAATTTGCTTTAGGGCATTTGGGTTAACAAAGTCAAGGAAGTATTGAGCTAGTGAGTTAGGGCTAGAGAAGGTTTCCCAGCTAATGGTGGGATACTTGAAATCCCCTATGACCAGAGTGTTTGGCAATATTTAGATTTACTCCAGTTTGGTCAAGTAGGCTTTATGCGCATCATGATCCATAGAGGGGGAGCTATAACTAGCTGTGACTTGAATGGCTATCTTACCCACAGTAATCTGAACCTGGAGTAACTCCATGGAGTTGTCCAATCTAACTAGTTGGGAGGTGAATTTATCCCTAATATAGATAGAAACACCACCTCCTTTGGTTCTCACATGTTTGTTTTGTGGTCTGAAGGTGTGGAAGGCATTGAGGCTTTGAGGCATGTATTCTACTTGCCCTTTACCATTTTTCCACCTGTATCATGCCCATAGCAGCAGTATTTTGGTCAATGGGAAGCAGATCAGTAAGGAGCCCATGGCACACAAAAACTGCTTAATGCCTTGGGTATTTTTAAGAACCATTCAGGTTTGTCAAAGGCAAGACCATGTGTATAGGAACAGATAATACAACAGTCGGCATAGCTGGATTTAGGTACCAGCGTACTCTGTTGTTGCTGGGGCCCCAACTACACCAAGTTCTCTTATTTTGATACTTTGTAACATGCTTGTCAAACCAACAAAAGCTAGTACAGCATATTTTGTATTTAACAAACAAGGTGGGTAATAATAACTCTTATTTATGTCTCCTTTAAAATTCAAAGCGATCTCTGACTCAGATTTTACAGTTGTCCCAAGTAATCCCTACTAAAATTTGTGACTTTTTGAGAAAAGGTGGTGAATTACACCTAATAAATAATGACAGAGTTATAAACTTCTTTTACTTCAGCAAATGTATATTAATTCAGATTCCCTTATTCTGTCAATGTTTTAATATTTTAAAAATGCCCCCGATTGTCCCTGTTTATTTATGGATTTGTCGTTGATTCTGTTGATATTTGTCCCTGATGGTAGAGAGCTATGTATCTTTGGTTATATTATCAGTGTTTTGTTAAGAAAAAGACATCACATTTTTATTGAATGTTTTACCACTGGCAAAATGCCCTTGATTTTGTTAAATCCTGTTGGTAGTCATTGTCTATTCTCTCCACTAAAACCATCATAGTCAGCTTTATGCATTTGCAGTACCCCTGGCTGCGGGGAGCCCCATGATTATCCTTGACTGTGTGAGGGCCCCAGAAAAGATGCTGTTGGTTGGTGAAAAATAAGGAAAAAATATTATTGATTTTCTGATTACCTATTTATCCAAAATAGAGTTGTGATATAATCTTGTTAGGATAAAGCTGATAATTAGAGATTGAACATGAGCAAGGTAAGCACTAGAGATCAACATCTCAGAGTGAGTAGTCTCAGTGCTTACCTTGGATTTTAAGAAGAGCTGATGCTTTCGATCCTTAGGGACAGCTTTCGTTTTCAGGGAGTTTTATAAATGATAGCAGAACACCAGATACTGTAACTCTCAGCATCTTTGAGGTGATGCTGTCGATCTTCAGGGACAGCTTTCTTTTTCAGGGAGTTTTATAAATGCTGGCACAACACCAGATACGTTTACTCTCAGCATCTTTGCTCTATAATTTTGGACAAAGCCACACATAATATCAGAAAAAAGGTTCAAAGTTAGGAACACTTTTTAAATATTACTCTAATACATTTAAAAAGCTAATAGAATAATACATTTTGTATCAACATACAATTCTGGGCAAAAAAAACATAAAACTCTGATATCTGGATTTATTGACTGTAATCTTGAAGATTTACGAGCAAATCAAACTTTCTATGAGGGGCAGAACAAAAATTATGAGGCAAAATAAGGGCCATTATGTGAAATCAGGGACTGTGACACATATATATTACACCTCCATGAGGTAAATAAGAGTGACTTACCCCTGCTGTTTGATGACTGCTAAATAACACTCACTAGTCTGTTGGGGCAGTACAGATGTTGCACAGTTTATTGCTTTTTAAAGAAAAAAAAAGCCAAACTATGGTGTGTGTGTGTGTGTGTGTGTGTGTGTGTGTGTGTGTGTGTGTGTGTGTGTGTGTGTGTGTGTGTGTGTGTGTGTGTGTTGAAGTGTAAGAGTAACAAGCTGGCTATAATTTATTTCACTTTCTAGCAAGAACATCATCATCGTTATGCTTTTGTGGGGAGGGGGTTTAAGGGTTGTGGTTGCAGTGTATTTAAGATTAACAAGCTGTCCATCTATCTTTCACTTACTGTTACAAACATAGACTTTACACCTGACAAGTGGCTATCTTTGGTGATTGGGCAGGAAGAAGATGCGTGTGAAAGCAACCATTCATTGCTGCTGTCACATGACGAGTAGCACTTGCTCAGGTTGAGTTTTTTATTTTTTACTATGTAGAGTCTATACGCCCTCCCTGTCTGTGTGTGCACCTATACATGACCTGTTGTTAACCCCAGCACATCAAAAACATGCAGCAGGTGTGTGTGTGTGTGTGTGTGTGTGTGTGTGTGTGTGTGTGTGTGTGTGTGTGTGTGTGTGTGTGTGTGTGTGTGTGTGTGTGTGTGTGCGTGCGTGTGTGTGTTTGTGTGTGTGTGAGTGTGTGTATGTGTATAAAAAATATCACTGATTTTTACCTGTACACATGCACAATAATGCTGGGCTCTTAAGTAGCTCTTCTGTCTAGCAGTTAAAAATGCAATTGTCAACTAATTATATTTCAAAAGTAAGGCATAAAATACATCACAGATTGTACGTTCATTATTCCTTTAATTCTCATTACAATCAAACCTTAGAGGTGTGCACAGGAGGTCATTATAGCTTCTGTTGGGGATAGGGACAGTGTAGTAATTGTTTCTTTAACTGTTCTTACACACCTCAGAGGTGTACAAAGAAGGTTACTATAACTTGAGAAAGGGCAGTGTACTGTCTATGAGCAACAAAGTGGAATACATTATTTTTTCACTTTTGTTTTAGTATCACACCAGACATATAGTGGTGGATGGGGCAGTGGTGAGGAGTGAGGGCTCATATATATATATATATATATATATATATATATATATATATATATATATATATATATATCAGAAGTCACTTGGAATACATGACTATGGCCATGTTAATCTCTGCTTCCATCCCAGTCTAACATCAGAGGGATGCACAAGCAGTGACTGCCTTTTTTTTGGAGGAGAGGGTAGCAATGCAGGAAGTATTCCCAGAGGGGATTTGTGTATCTTTACAACAATTGTATTGTTAATTTATTCCGAGCTACTATTTTGTCAGCTTTGAACATTGAGTCTTGCGCACAACTTATGTCTTCCTTGAAAGAAAAAAATAAGACTGAAATTATTTTCTTGATTTTTGTTCAGGTTGGGAAAATGCTCTAAAATGCATTCCAGAGCATCTGTAACCCTATGCCTCCTGGAGGCCCTGGCTTAACTGACTTATTTCTTAAACAGTTATTACTGTGCTGTTTTAGTCAATAAAGGTGTGTTGAAAAGATGCAAGGAAAACTAAAGTTGAACAGCAACATTGAATTTCTTTCCTTAACCATAGCTTCTGTTTAAGCCAACATTGGATGAAAAGGTTATGTAAAAAGGCCAAAACTTTATATGCCTTAAATCATGGCTTCTTGAAAAAGCTGACGAGTAAGTCAAAATGTAAGAAAAGGGAGCAAAAAATAGTGTGCATAGTGTGGAGAGCCCAAAAAGTGGTGGAGGGGACAGTGGGGAGCACTGATAAAGTACAGTTGTGTACACTTACCATAAATGTAGATGTTTGAGTGTATTCACTGTTGCAGGCATTACATTTGGGTTATCTGCTTGCAGTAGCCCACAGTCGGCCTGATTAACAAAGTCTTGGGTCCTGCATCAGTTGCTGTCCCTTCTTTCATGATGTCAGGTCGTCAGGGGTATAAAACATGCAGCCGACACCATTACATCAGTTTTTCTTGCCCCAGATGTCAGGTGCCCCCCTAATGGGAAGCAATCAAATCTATAAATACAAGGATATACCTCCAACAAAAAAGCAAATACACCAAAAAGCTTTTAGAGCATAGTAAGTGAGAGTAGAGGTTTAGCCAAAAGAAGAAAGGGGGCTGGAGGGAGGGTAATCAGGACTGCAACAGTGAATACACTCCAACATCTACATTTATGGTAAGTGTACACAACTGTACTATATTCTTTGTGTTTCACTGTTGCAGTCATTACATTTGGGTAGATTCCCAAAGCTAAGGTTGGGAGGAGGAATTTAAATAGAATTAGGACCAGCTATAAGGCCCTGCAAGACTGCAGTAGAAAAAACAGCTCTGGATTTAGAGAAAATTGGCAAATGATAATGCTTGGTGAAAGTATGTATAGAACTCCAGGTAGCAGCTTCTAGGATGTCCCTAGTAGGGACGCCTCTGAGAAAGGCTGTAGAGGTAGATGCAGCCCTGGTTGAATGGGGTCTGATGCCCTGTAGGATAAGTTTTCCATGGTGCTTATAGCAGAAATGAATGCAGTGGTCTATCCATTTTGAAATGGTTTGTTTTGAAATAGCTTTCCTCTCTGTCCCTGCAGCAAATGCCACCAGCAATTGTTCAGATTTCCTTTGAGGTTTAGTCCTGTCCAAGTAGACTCTAAGCCATCTGTGCACATCTAGAGTGCAGTATTTGTTCCTCTTTATTCTGTGGGTTAGGAAAGAAGGTAGGCAAATTAATGGACTGATTAAGAGCCACACTGGATACCACTTTGGGCATGAAGGAGGGATTGGTTCAGAGGGACACCATGTCCGCATGAAAGATGATGGATGGTTCCACTGCCATAAGGGCCTGTAATTCAGATACCCTTCTTGCAGAAGTGATTGCTAAAAGGAAAGCTGTTTTCTAGGAAATAAATTTTAAATCTGCAGTAGCAGCTGGCTCAAAAGGAGGAAGAGTGAGTTTCTCCAAGACAAAGTTAAGATCCCAGGCTGGAATTGGAGCTCTCCTGGGTGGCCTTAACTTTTTGGCCCCTCTGAGGAACTGCTTGAGCAGTGGGTGAGAGAAGAGGGGATGCTCTGTGCTATAATGAGCTGAAATGGCTGAGGCATGAATTTTGATGGAGGAAAAAGACAAGACCTTATGAAGCATCTCAGTCAAGTATTGTAGAATCTGAGGTAAATTGGGCACTGCTGTGTTCCTTCCTTGAGACTGTTTCCAGGCACAGAATCTTTTCCATTTTGCAGCATAAGATTTTCTAGTACTAGGCCTCCTTGCCCCTAAAATGATATCCATCACTGATTTACTGAGGGATGGTAAAGGAGAGATTAGGTAATTAGCCAGGCTGCTAGGTTCAGGGTTTGCAGCTGAGGGTGCAGAATCTGGTTCTCCTGCTGAGACAACAGGGAAAGAGTTTGAGGCAGGTGCCATGGAGCCAAGCATGACACACTGCACAAGAGAGGGTACCACTGTTGGTGAGGCCAGTCTGGTGCAATTAAAATCATCCTTGGCTTGTCCTGTTTGATCTTTAGTAGTACCTTGGACAGCAGAGGCAGAAAAGGAAAGGCATAAACTGATAGTTTTTTCCAGCTGAAGGCTAGAGCATCCAGTTTCCAAGCTAGCTTGTGGGGAATACTTGTTTAAAATTTGTCCAGCTGCTGGTTCTGGGGGGAGGCAAACAGGTCTATATTTGGGCTCTCCCATTTGCTTGTGAACATGTTGAAAATCCTTGGTTCCAGTTTCCACTTATGTGGGTCCTTGAGGTTTCTGCTTAGTCCGTCTGCCAGTGTATTTAGTTTTCCTGGCAGGAATTGAGCTTGTAGATTCACTTGGTAGCTCAAGGCTGTGTTCCACAATGCCATGGCTAGTCTGCAGAGGGGGTAAGAATGTGTACCCCCCTGCTTGTTTATGTACCACATGACAGTGGTATTGTCTGTATTTACCATTAGTTGTCCGGAAGAATGTGGTCCTTGAAGGCTGTCAGAGCATTCTGTACAGCTAACATTTCCTTTTGATTTATGTGCAGGTGCATTTGACTTGGTTTCCATTTGCATTGAATGCACTTCCCTGCTAGGTGAGCCCCCCCAATGCATAGTCTGATGCATCTGTTGTAAGATTTGGGCAGCAGGGAGTAATGTGAATGGTAGTCCCCTGTTTTGGTGGCAGGCCTCTGCCCACCAAAGGAACACTAGGCGTAGGCAAGGTATGATAGGAATCCTTGCTTCTAGATCCTGTGAATGTTGACACCATAGGCTTTTGAGATATCATTGTAGTTTCCTCATATGCAGCCTTGCATATGGAATCAGAAGAATGCAGGAGGCCATGAACCCCAAGGCTTGCAGTATTTGCCTTGCAGACAGCTGGGTTTTTGTGGCCACTTGTTTGAAGTAAGTTGTCAAATGAACCCGTTTCTCTGGCATGAGGAAAGCCATCTGGGAAGTTGTATTCAAGCTTGCTCCCAGGAATATAATTTGTTGACAGTG
This sequence comes from Protopterus annectens, assembly GCF_019279795.1. Classification (NCBI taxonomy): domain Eukaryota; kingdom Metazoa; phylum Chordata; order Ceratodontiformes; family Protopteridae; genus Protopterus; species Protopterus annectens. Next base: position 1,578,022,659 of record NC_056729.1, read on the forward strand.
TACCAGGTGGGATTTCTTTATGTTTATTGTGAACCCCAGACAAGTCAGTACCCTTTGAACAAAGGCTAGATGATTCAAAAGAATGTCCTTGCTTTCTGCCTGAAATAGACAATCGTCCAGGTATGGGTATATTTGAATATTTCTTTGTCTGCAGAATGCAATGACTGGAGCTAGGCACTTTGTGAATACCGTGGGCGCAGTAGATAAGCCAAAGGGCAGTGCAGAGAACTGGGGATGTGCAGATATGCTTCAAGTCTAGTGTTGCCAACCATGCATCCTTGACTAGCATAGGAAGCAGTTGGTGAAGAGTCAGCATTTTGAATTTTGGAATCACAAGAAAGGTATTTAGAATAGAAAGGTCCAGGATAGGACGCCAAGTATTGCCTTTTCTGGGTACCAGGAAAAGTCTTGAATAGAAACCTTGTTCCTTTTCCTCTTCTGGTACCAACTAAATAGCCCCATGTTTAAGAGAGAGTACTTGATTTTGGGCCTCTGCCCACTGATTTGGGGGTAGATCTGGCCACCTGCTTGGTGTTGGTAACGGGTGGAAATGAAATCTGTATCCTTGGGACACTATATTTAAAACCCATTTGTCCTGGGTAATGAGTTCCCAGTTTTTGACCTGCAGACCAATCTTTCCGCCTAAAGGAGCATTCAGTTGGGAAGTGCTTGGAAGTTCTAAAAGCAAGTCATTGAGACAGTTTTCCATAGGGGGGAGTCTTACTACTTCCAGGTTTGGGTGTGGAAACCCCCCACTGCCTAGTCTTGTGTGTCCCTTGGGACTGAAACCTGGGGTTTCTGCTGTGTTTCGGTTTGGCTTGAGAAGACCTGGAAGGGGCTGGAAAGGACCAATTTTTAGAGGGCCAGTGCCTACTAAATCTAGGAGGCTGAACTTTAACAGTTTGCATAGATTTAGCTTTATCTTCCATCTTTTTAAGAACTTCCTCAGCCTTGTTGCCAAACAGGCGGTCCTGATTTAAGGGAGCATCCAACAATTTAGCTTTAACATGATCAGGCAAACCTTGCTCCTTAAGCCAAGCATGCCTTCTGAGCACAGACCCAGTAACACCAGCCCTGCAAGAGGTCTCTAATGAATCAAATCCACATTGCAAAGTATGTTTTCCAACCTGTTCAGCAGAATGCATTAAATCCTGTAATTCTTTATTTTCAGCACAGTCAGGCATTAACATAATTTTCTGTTTAAGCAATCCAATAACATGATGTTGATACTTTAACATATGAAACTGGCAGTTTAAAGGCCTAATGGCCAAGGTTGCAGAAGTGTAAACTTTCTTACCCCATCTATCCAGCACCCTGGAGTCTCTATCAGAGGGGGTAGGATTTTGAGCAGCAGAAGCCTTAATGGCCTTGGGTCCCTGTGAAATAGTCTCTGGATCCGCAATAGGATTTTTAAAAAGGAACTTGTGAGAATCAGGAACCCTGTAATATCTGTCAGGTTTTCTGGGAGCAGGAGGCAAAGAATCAGGAGCCAAAATAGATTCTGAAAAGGCATCATCAACAATGTCTAGTACAGGAGGTATAGCTAAAGGCCTATGCTGAGGCAGGAGTAAGAAATCCTTAAGCCACTTTTTTGAATCAGAATAATCCTGGATTTCTCAGTGGAAATGCTCCCTTAGAGTATGTAAGGTCTCACCAAAAGAAAAATCCTCTGGAGGGGAAGCAGAGGGGAATAGAGTCCTCTGCATCAGAATCCTCATTGGTTCATAGGTTCATACTAGGCTATCTGCCCTAAGGCATTTATAAGTCTAGCCAGAGTGTGTTTGGCTTTCGCCACCCATTTTAAATGAATTTTGCTATGCCCTTTTTCGAGGTTAGTATACTGTGCCTCTGTCTAACAGTGACACAGAAGTGATACCCGGGGTAAACCTACTATCTTCCATCCACTCATCAAGATTCCTCTTGAAGAGAGTCAACGAGGGACTCTGCCTAACCTGAACTGGGATTTTATTCCAGAGTGAAGGGAGCCTCTGGGTTATGAATCTGCCCCTCCAGCATGTCCTATTTATTTCAGTGCTGAGGTTCAAGTCTCTCGAGCGCATAGCTCAATGGGATTTGGATTTTCTGAGGTGCAGCATGTCCATTAATTCCGCGTTGGACATGGCTTTATACGTCAGGCACAGATCGCCTCTGAGCAGGCGGTATGCCACTGAGTAGAGCTGGAGTTTCTTTAACCGGGCAGCATATGGCATCTGTTTGAGCCCTTTGATCCTCTTGGTGAGGTACTTTTGGGGTCTTTCCAGTTGCTGCAGGTGTCTGGTAAGGTACATCCCAAAAGGGGCATTGTACTCAATTATGGGCCTGATGAGGGATGAGTAAAGAGGCACGATGACCTCCCCTGATCTAGATGTGAATCCCTTCATGATTAGGTGGGCTATATAAAATGTTTTTCTAACCACTTTGGCCACGTGGTTGTCAAATGAGAGATTGCTATCAACTTGGGTCCCCAGGTCCCTAATTACTTCTTCCGTACTTAATGGATTACCACCTATGTGGTAATTTGTGGGCACTTTGTTTTTGCCAAAGGGGATGACTATACACTTTTTGGCGTTTAGCTTGAGGCCATGGCTCTGGCACCAGTTGTCTGTTTCTATGATGCCCTTTTGTAGGATGCTTCTGTCGGCTGGAGAGACTATTATGGCGCCCAGTTTGCAGTCATCTGCGAACTTGGTCAGCCACAGTCCTTCTGTGTTAGCCTGTACCTCCGAGAAATATATACCGAACAAGAGAGGTCCCAGGACTGAGCCTTGTGGGACCCCACTTGTAACTGGTTTAGAGTCTGGCATGGCTCCAGCAATTCTAACCATGTGGGTTCTGTCCTTGAGCCAGTTTGCAACCCATCTAGTGACATAGGGGTTTATATTTAAGGAGGAGAAAACTGTAGCTCTAAGTAAAATGTGGATATGGGATAGATGTAGATTCTGCAGAAAAGACATTCATCCAAGAATGGATCAAAGAACTAAATTTTACTGATGACCTGATGTCAGTCCTTAAGTGACAACAACCGACGCAGAAGTCTCTGGTATTCAGGCCGGCAGAGTACTACCCTGGCAGGGATAACCCAAATGTGATGACTGCAACAGTGAATACACTCGAACATCTACATTTATGGTAAGTGTACACAAATGTACTTTCTTCCATACCACACACTCATACACACACCTATCGCACATTTAGAGTGATCTTATATTTGTACTAAGATGGACATCTGTGCTGTCTAGTAAATACATTACACACAGTTTGTGTACAGGAATCTAAATATATGCAGCACTGATAATGTATGCTTGATTTCTGCTGTCATAGGTTGGTACTAGGCTATCGGCCTTCGGGGCCTATAAAAGCCTAGCCATAACAATTCCCTGGATATTTCTTCCCACAATATTTACTTCCCTGGGCCCCTGTCTAGCAGGGTGACTGACGTGATCCCCAGGGTGAATTTCCTATCTCCCATCCAATTGCCAAGGTTCCTTTTGAAGAAGGCCAAGGAGGCACTCTGCTTGACATGTATGGGCTGTCTATTCCAGAGTCTGGGGAGTCTCTGGGTCAGTATGTTTTGTTCATTGTGATGACAAGGTTTAGATCCCTGGAGCATGTGGCTCTGAGGGATTGGGATTTCTTTAAGTGGAGCATGTCAAGCAGCTCAGGGTTTGACATGGCCTTGTATGTTAAGCAGAGATCGCCTCTGACTAGACAATATGCCACAGAGTATAGCTGGAGTTTTTTTAGACAGTCAGGCCTGTGATTCTTTTAGTGAGGTATTTCTGCGGCCTTTCCAGCTGTTGCAGATGTCTTGTGAGGTACATACCAAATGGGGTATTGTACTCTATAATGGGTCTACTGAGGGATGAGTACAGTGGGACAATGACTTCCTTTTTTCTGGATGAAAAGCCCTTAGTGATGAGGTGTACCACATAGAAGGATTTCCTGACTGTTGTGGCGATGAGGTTATCGAAGGTGAGACCACTGTCTACCTGTGTCCCTAATTCTCTCATCACACTTTCGGTGTTTAGTGTATTGCCACCTATGTGGTATTTCATGGGTACATGTTTTTTCCCAAAGGGGATAACTATACATTTCTTGACATTAAACTTGAGCCCATGGCTCTGGCATCAAGCATCTGTTTCTGTAAGGCCCTTTTGTAGAAGATCCACATCATTTTGGGATTCAGTAATGGCTCCCAGGTTGCAGTCATCTGCGAACTTTATTAGCCAGAGTCCCTTAGTGTTGGCCTGTACTTCAGAAAAGTAGATGCCAAACAAGAGCGGTCCCAGGACTGAACCCTGCGGTACGCCACTTGTCACTTGTCTGGAGCTGGATTTGGAGTTGGCTACTTTTACAGTCTGGGTTCTGTCAGTAATCCAGTTGGCAACCCATCAAGTGATGTAGGGATTTATGCCCAGCTTAGTAAGTTTATTTATGATTCCAGAGTGGAGGATGGTGTTGAAGGCCTTGGTGAGGTCCAGATAGGCTATGTGAACCGACTTACCCTCGTCCACAGCTCTGGAGACTGATTCAAAGAAGTCAATCAGGTTCAGGAGACAAGATCGGCCCTTCAAGAACCCACACTGGGTGGGGTCCAGTGTTTGAAGGTTGCCAATGTCTTTGTTTATAAGTTCCATGATAATGCGTTCCATGCCCTTGCAGATCAGGCTCGTCAGACTGATGGGATGGTAGTTCCTGGGATCCAAGTATGCCATGTAATCACAGCCCTTAAGGCAAAATAACATACCCAACACACTGGTAATAAGTGACTCTATAGTCAGGCACACTGATGTCCCACTCACTAGGCTGAACAAGGAGAAGGTTACTGTTAGCTGCTTGTCGGGTGCCAGGATCTGCCACATAACACAAGCACTCAGGTCACTCCAGAAAAAGTACAAATATGACTCTGTCATTGTCCATGTTGGTGTGATTTACCTGAGCCGTACCTCCCTGGACTACATGAAAAGAGACATGGAGGAGCTCTCTGATCACGTAGCCCAGGCCGGTATGACCCTGACCCTGAGTAGCATCCTGCCCTCACCAAGAATGATACCACGGTATAAAGAAAAAATTATCAATTTTAACAGTTGTCTAAGCTTCTGGTGTCATTCAAAGGGGATCCAGTGTCTGTCAGCCTGGGATGACATGCTCGACAAGCCACGCTGCTTTGCTAGACACGGCTTGCACCTGTCACCCTTAGGCTTTTGGATACTGGCCAAGGCTCTTGCCACCCCCATAGTGCCTTTTTTAGGCAAGGCTCAAAAGACAAACCCACCGCCATAAATAGCACAAGTAACAAAAAACTGAGGGTAATGCTTCTCAATGCCAGAAGTCTAAACCTCAAAATGCACGCACTCGAGGCACTCCTCAGTATGGAGAAAATCGATATATGTGCAGTAACAGAAACATGGTTTAAGGCTCCAGAGATCACCCCTGCACTACCAGGCTACAACTCATACCATACATTTTGGCCACAAATCCGGGACCTAAATACAAAAGGCGAGGGCGTATCCATATTCATCAAGGATACCCACACCTCCAGGTTACTGGCATAGCATGATGCTTCAGAGCTCATCCACGTGCAACTAACAATGGGCAGAACTGCAATTCAAATTGTAGCTTGCTACAGATCACCCATCATGTCCCAGGACCCCCATTCCGCATTTCTGGAAACACTGGGAAACATAAAGGTCCTACCAAACACCCTGATATTGGGTAATTTCAATTACCCAAACAATAAATGGGAGAACTACTCAAGTGCTAAATCCCTTGCCCAACATTTCCTAAAATTTATAAACTCAAACACCCTGGATCAACTGGTCAACACCCCCACCAGAAGTGGCAACATATAGGACCTGGTCATCACCAACATGGGCGACCGGTGTTCCACACCGGAGGTCAACCTCTTGCTGGTTAGATCTGACCATAAACTAATCACTCTGGATATCCACATTCTGCCCCCACCCCCGGTCAAAGAAACCACTGTGAAAAACTTTTCAAAAGCAAACTTCACGTTACTTAAGACAGAGGTGGAAAGTTTCAAAGCCCCCATGCTAAAGGATAATGCTGCCCAAGCTGCAAAATCCTTTACTAATGCACTCTACGGGCACCTACAAGAATGCATGGATCATGCTATCCCAAGCAAAACCAAGACTCACTTCTCCAAGAAAAGGAAACCAGTCTGGTGGACCCCTGCCATAAACAAGCTATACAACAGAACGAGGAAATTGTACAGAAAAGAGTAAAATCCCAAGAGGGGAAGACATCCCTAATCAGTATCAGCAAGAAACTACGATCCCTCATAAAATCATCCAAGGCTAGCTTCGGAAGAAAAATTGCCAAGGACTCGAAAGATAACCACAAGGCATTCTTTAGCTATGTCAAAAATCTAAGTGACAAGTCCCAGATCTGCTCGGAGTTAGTGCAGAGTGGCACAAAATACACTGAACTGACCAATATCGCTAACATCCTGGTAAACAAGTTCAGTGCAAACTTCACCCCCCTCTCACCCCCAAAAGGGCCCATAACCTTACCAGAAGAATGTAGTGTCCCTGAAATCACAGACACTCAGGTTAAAACAGCCCTCCCCAAAGCCAAAAACACAGCATCAATGGGACCGTACGGTGTCCCAGGCTGCGTCCTACATGAGCTCAAAGATGAACTAACCCCTCACCTAAACACACTGTTCAAACTCAGCCTCTCCACATGTTACGTGCCCATAGAGTGGTACAAAGCAATGGTTATTTTGCTCCACAAAGGTGGAGCCACAACAGACCCCGGGAACTATTGTCCTATAAGCCTGACTAACTTGGTCTGCAAGGCTATGGAGTGCATCATCATGGATCTCATTAACAGAGACATTGGGAACCTCCAAACACTGGACCCTACCCAGTTCGGTTTTGTTAAGGGCAGATCATGCCTTCTAAACCTGGTGGACTTCTTTGAGACAGTTACCAAGGCTATAGATGGGGGAAAGGTGGTCCACACAGCCTACCTAGACCTTGCAAAGGCTTTCAACACCATTCCCCATTCTGGTATTATAGACAAGCTCACCAGCCTGAACATAAACCCCTACATCATGAGATGGGTTGCCAAGTGGCTCATGGACAGAACCCACATGGTAAGAGTTGCGGGAGCTAGGTCTGACTCTAAACTGGTTACAAGTGGCATTCCCCAGGGCTCAGTCCTAGGACCCCTCCTGTTCGGCATATACTTCTCAGAGGTACAGGCAAGCACAGGAGGTCTATGGCTGACCAAGTTCACAGATGACTACAACCTAGGGGCTATAATTGACTGTCCAGCTGACACAGACATCCTGGAAAAGGGTCTCACTGAGACAGATCCCTGGTGTCAAAACCATGGCCTCAAGCTAAATGCCAAAAAGTGCATAGTCATCCCCTTTGGAAAAAAAAAGTACCCACAATTTACCACATATGTGGTAGCCCCCTAAATATGGAAGATGAAATCAGGGATCTGGGGACCCAAGTAGATAGTAATCTCTCCTTTGATAATCCAAAGTGGTTAGAAAATCCTTCTATGTGGCCCACCTAATCAGAAAAGGGTTTACATCCAGATCAAAAGAGGTCATTGTGCCCCTCTACGCATCACTCATCAGACCCATCATAGAGTACAATGCCCCATTTGGGATGTACCTTACAAGACACCTGCAACAGCTAGAAAGACCACAGAGTACCTCACCAAGAGGATCACTGGCCTCAAACAGATGCTCTATGCAACTCGACTGAAGAAACTCCAGCTGTACTCGGTTGCATACCGCCTACTCAGATGTGATCTCTGCCTGACATACAAAGCCATGTTCAACCCAGAATTGATGGACATGCTCCACCTAAAGAAAACCATATCCCCTCGAGCCACACGCTCTAGGGATCTAAACCTCACCATGACAATAAATAGGTTGTGCTGGAGGGATAGATTCCTGTCCCAGAGACTTCCCATGCTCTGGAACAAGATTCCAATCTACATTAGGCAGAGCTCCTCACTAACACTCTTCAAGAGAAACCTTGACGAGTGGATGGGAAACAGGAAGTTTACCCCAGAGATCACTTCAGTGGCTCTGCTGGAGAGAGGCACAGGGAACTAATCTAAGGGGGTGGTGAAAGCCAACACATTCCAGTTAGGCTTATAAATGCCTTTGGGCAGATAGCCTAGTACATACCTATGAACCTCTGAACCTATGAACTAAGGTGGATCCCCCTTGTGGAGTGGGATAACTGTAGCTGTGTGCCACTCAGTGGGCATGAAGCTTGAGGTGAGGCTATGATTAAACATGACACTTAGGTGAGGTGCCAGTTCATTTTGTAGTTCATGTAGTACACAGCCTGGGATGTCATCTGGTCCCATGGATGCTGTATTCTTAGCTTTGGAGAGTGTGGTTTCTACATGTGTGGCCGTGATTACCAGAATTTGGCAATCCTTTTGTATTGAGAAGGGCCCTTTAGGGGCTGAGAGGGGGGTGAAGTTGGCACTAAATCGATCTGCCAGGATACTGGCAATATCCTTGGGATCAGTATATTTAATGCCATTCTGTTGTAGCTCAGAGCAGATCTGAGCATTGCCATTTAGATTCTTGACATAACTATAGAATGCCTTGTGGTTGTCTTTGGAATTTTTGGCAATTTTATTTTTGTAACTAGCTTTGGAGGATTTTATGAGGGATCTCAGCTTCTTACTGAGGCTGGTAGGGGAGTTTTTTGCATCTTGGGATTTTCCAATTTTCCTCTTTTCTGCAACAGTTTTCTTCCTTTTGTTGTATAGTTTGTTTATGGCAGGGGACCACCAGATTGTATTCCTTTTTTTGGAGGAGAGCATCTTGATGCTATTTGGGATGGCACGATTCATGCATGAGTGGATGTGCTCGTACAGTGCCTTAGTGTAGGGTTCAGCAGTCGAACTTTCAGATCCCGTCTGTATGGGTGTCATGAAGTTTGTTACTTCTGACTTGAGTAGCATGAAGTTGGCTTTGGAGAAGTTTTTTATGGTGGTTTCCTTATTGGGGGATGGGGGTAGGATGTGGATGTCAAGAGTGATTAGCTTATGGTCAGACCTGACCAATGAGGGGGTGACCACTGGTGTGGAGCATCTATCTCCTATGTTGGTAATGACCAGGTCTAGGATATTGGAGCCCCTGGTGGGACAATGGATTAGTTGATCCAGGGCATTGGAATTTATGAATTCCAAGAACCGTTGGGAAAAGGTGTTGGCACCCGAGTAGTTTTCCCAGTTTATGGCAGGGTAGTTGAAATCACGCAGTATTAGGGTGTTTAGTTGTATCTTAATATTTTCCAGTATGTTTAGAAAGGTGTAGTGAGAATCTTGGGGCATGGTGGGGGATCTGTAGCAAGCTACAGTTCGGATTGCAGTCTTATCTAGTGTTAGTTTCACCTGGAGAATTTCAGATAGATTGCGTTGGGCAACTAGCCTGGAGGTGTGAATATCCTTGGTGAATATGGACACTCCTCCACCTTTAGTGTTTCGGTCTTGGTTTGGTGGCCAAAAAGTGTGGTAAGAGTTATAGCCTGGTATTGCAGGGGTGCTCTCTGGAGCCTTGAACCAGGTTTCAGTTACTGCACAGATATTGATGTTCTCCATTTCTAGGAGTGCCTCAAGAGAGTGCATTTTGAGGTTTAGACTCTGAATAGAATTACCTTCAGATTTTACATGCTTGTATCTGTTACAGTGGTGGTTTTGTCCTTTGAACCTTGCCTAAAAAAGGCACTATAGGGGTGGCAAGAGCTTTAGCCAGTAACCTGAATCCCAGGGGTGACAGGTGCAGACCATCTCTGGTAAAGCATCGTGGTTTGTCGATCATGTCGTCCCAGGCAGACAGATACTGGATCCCCTTTGAATGACACCAGAAGCTTAGTCAATTGTTGAAATCAATCATTTTGTCCTTATACTGTGGTATCATTCTGGACGAAGGCAGGATGCTACTCAGGTCTAGGGTCATACCTGCCTGGGCCACATGATCCAATAGCTCTTCCATGTCTCTTTTCATGTAGTCCAGGGAGGTACGTTTCAAGTCATTCACTCCAACATGGACAATGACAGAGTCATATTTTACTTGTTGTGGAGTGACTTGAGTGCATGCTTTATGTGGCAGATCCTGGCACCTGACAGGCAGCTGACTGTAATTTTCTCCTTGTTCAGCCTGGTGAGTGGGACATCAGTGTGCCTGACTATAGAGTCACCTATGACTAAAGTGTTAGGTACATTGTCTTGCCTTAGGGGATGTTGTTGGGTGGGACACTGGTGTTGTGAGCTATGTGTCACTTTGGTTGTGACTGATGTTTGCTTGCGTTTCAGCTTTAGAGGTCCTTGTTGCTTGGGCAGGTTAATGTTAAGGGCCTCCGCATATGTGAGTTTAGTGTTGCTATGTGTGGGTGTTAATGGTGTGGGTTTTGAAGGGCTATGTGTTGCTTGAGGTGTAGTGCAGGTGTTAACCTTCTCCTCTTGACTGTCTAGCACAAGCTTGGCCGGAGTGAGCTTTGCTTCCAGTTTGGCTATGTAAGTGCGTCTCTCACAGGTTGTAGTGTTGGGTGGTAGGAGGAGAGGGTTGTCTGTGTACATGAGGCAGTTGTTGCATTGCCCCAGTATGCCCAGATTCACCAGGTGGACAGGATAAATCACCGGAAGCTGACCCTTGGGCATGCCTGTTTAGGTGCTTTTTTTCATAAAGTACAAGAGTTGTTTTCCCTTACCTTTGCAAGGTACTTTGCAATCTGTCTGACATATACACCATATTCCAGTTGTATAGGTTCATAGTTAATAGGCATGCAGTCCAGGAGACCATTAAGGCGCCTGGCCTAAATCCTTAATTGCTACGAACCAAAGGAACTCCACTTGTCTCCACAAGAAAATGTGTTTTACTCCAAAAACAGTTGCGAATCAAGTGGAGGACTTCCTTTAGTTCTTATATATTTGATTTGTCCTTCACTATCTCGGCTGTGGATCTCTTTGCAAATTCTTAATTGCCCCAAAGCATTGTCTGGTTAAGTGATTTGCTCATGGTCACATAGAAGGGAAACTCAGTACTCTTGGAAAAGGAAGTATTTCACTAAAACTTCAGCTTTAGTACTCTGCACTAATGACCATTATCTCCTGGTATATAGAATTCTAAATGTACATAATACATTATGTGTTTTACATGCTTTATGGCAACACTTTGTACTATAATGTTGTTTAAAAGTTTATGCTTAATATACTTACACTGTAATTTTATTTAACATTTGTTGACCAGGAAAGTCCAACTAGGACAGAGCCTATTTTCAGCAGAGGCCCAGGGAGAAACACTCCAGACACATCTTTGGAATGTGGGAGGAAACCAGAGTACCCAGAGGAAACCCATGTGAATGCAGGGAGGACATGCAAATGCAGCACAGGAGGCATCTCAGCCAAGAATGCAACCAGAGAACCTCTTGCTGTGAGGCAACAATGTTAACTGCTGTACCACTGTGCCATCCCTTCTTCTGATTGGAATCGTTTGATTGTGTTTAAAGCTTTGTTCACTTGACTCTTACTGTTGACCTTGCTCATGTCTGACAAGAGTCTTTGGAACAGCATTACTATCCAGTTAACATATATGCAAATAGACTAAACATAAAATCAAAATGATCAGACTGCAAAGTAAGACATCTGCAAGCATGGTGACAACACATCATGTATTTCGCTAAGGTATCCTATGATTGATTTGACAGCCATCTGTCTGGGTGTTATTTCTATTTTTCCCAATTATTCAGTGTTAGTTTTCCATGACCGCATTACTTTTATTGTATAATAAATTGCAGGGTGTTTTTCCTTTCCCCTTATGTTACACAGCTTGGAATTAGTACATTTAGATAAGAAATGGAGGGCTTTGGGGTGCATGGGAGACTTGTTCTGTGCAAAAACAATGTTTCTTGTGTACATTTTAATGAGTTCTTGAGTTGTCAGTTGTGATCAACCAGTTACCTATTTGAGAAGTTGGGAGTCAATTGATGACTACATTATATTGCATTTACTCTAAGGCAGAAAGCGACAATGATCCCATTTAAATGCATTTAACATTCTACTTCTCTTATCATTTTTCTACATGTCCCATGCCCTCATGAAGGCCTCTGTGGGTTATTTCTCCATCACTTATTGTGGTAGTGTAGTCCATAGGTCTACAACCCCTTCTGAGAAATTGTGTTTTTGAATATGCCAGGAATGGTAAGTCACTAGAATCTGCTCCCTGAGCCCCTTCCTTTTCCCTTTGTCATTGCTGTTTATGATGATGCATTCATATCTCCCTGACATGATTGTGTGCATGAATATCATGTCAAAAACAGAAAAACTGCACCAAGTTGACACACAAAAAAACGATGTTTATTCAAACCAAAACAAAACAAAAAAAATAAAAAATAAATAAACATCGTTTTTTGTGTGTCAACTTGGTGCAGTTTTTCTGTTTTTGCCTTATATATTTTCTGCACCTTGTTTTACCTCTAGCCGTTTTTATTCTTCACATGAATATCATGTCCTCTGCTGTTGGGTGAGAGCATATATAGTTCCTTTAATCTCTAGCCATATCCCTTCCCCTCTATTCCACAGACCATACTGGTAGTTTCCCTCTGGATTTCTTTTGATTGACTGATGTTTTTTCTTTATATGGCCTCCAGAACCGCATGCATTACTCAAGGTGTAGTCTAACCAGGACCTTGCAGAGTGTACATTTTGCCTCTTTACTTCTGCAGTCTAACATTCTGAAGATACATAGGTTCATAGGTTCATAGGTTGGTACTAGGCTATCTGCCCAAGGGCCTATACAAGCCTAGCCATAACAATTCCCTGGATATTTCTTCCCACAATATTTACTTCCCTTGACCCCTGTCTAGCAGGGTGACTGAAATGATTCCTGGGGTGAATTTCCTATCTCCCATCCAATCGTCAAGGTTTCTTTTGAAGAGGGCCAAGGAGGTGCTCTGCTTGACATGTATGGGCAGTCTATTCCAGAGAACGGGGAGTCTCTAGGTCAGGAACCAATACCTCCAGCATGTTTTGTTCATTGTGATGACAAGGTTTAGATCCCTGGAGTGTGTGGCTCTGAGGGATTGGGATTTCTTTAACTGGAGCATGTCCAACAGCTCAGGATTTGACATGGCCTTGTATGTTAAGCAGAGATCGCCTCTGAGTAGATGATATGCCACAGAGTATAGCTGGAGTTTTTTTAGATGGTCAGCCTAGGCCATCTGCTTTAGGCCTGTGATTCTTTTAGTGAGGTATTTCTGTGGCCTTTCCAGCTGTTGCAGATGTCTTGCGAGGTACATACCAAACAAGGCATTGTACTCTATAATGGGTCTAATGAGGGATGAGTACAGTGGGACACTGACCTCCTTTTTTCCGGATGAAAAACCCTTGGTGATGAGGTGTGCCACATAGAAGGATTTTATGACTGTTGTGGTGATGTGGTTATCGAAGGTGAGACCACTGTCTACCTGTGTCCCTAAGTCTCTCATCACACTTTCGGTGTTTAGTGTACTGCCACATATGTGGCAATTCATGGGTATGTTTTTTTCCCATAGGGGATAACTATACATTTCTTGGCATTAAGCTTGAGGCCATGGCTCTGGCGCCAAGCATCTGTTTATGTAAGGCCCTTTTGTAGAATATCCACATCATTTGGGGATTCAATAATGACTCCCAGTTTGCAGTCATCTGTGAACTTTGTTAGCCAGAGTCCCTTAGTGTTGGCCTGTACTTCAGGAAGTAGATGCCAAACTTGTCACTTGTCTGGAGCTGGATTTGGAGTTGGCTACTTTTACAGTCTGGGTTCTGTCAGTAAGCCAGTTGGCAACCCATCGAGTGATGTCGGGATTTATGCCCAGCTTAGTAAGTTTATCTATGATTCCAGAGTGGGGGATAGTTTTGAAGGCCTTGGCAAGGTCCAGATAGGCTGTGTGGAACACCTTACCCTCGTCCACAGCTCTGGAGACTGATTCAAAGAAGTCAATCAGGTTCATGAGACAAGATTGGCCCTTCATGAACCCAAACTGGGTGGGGTTCAGTGTTTGAAGGTTGCCAATGTCTTTGTTTATAAGTTCCATGATAATGCGTTCCATGGCCTTGCACATCAGCCTCATCAGACTGATGGGACAGTAGTTCCCAGTTTCCAAGGTGGATCCCCCCTTGTGGTGTGGGATAACTGTAGCTGTGCGCCACTCAGTGGGCACGAAGCCTGAGGTGAGGTTATGATTAAACATGACACTTAGGTGAGGTGCCAGTTCATTTTGTAGTTCATGTAGTACACAGCCTGGGATGTCATCTGGTCCCATGGATGCTGTATTCTTAGCTTTGGAGAGTGCGGTTTCTACCTGTGTGGCCGTGATTACCGGAATTTGGCAATCGTTTGGTATTGACATGGGCCCTTTAGGGGGTGAGGGGGGGGTGAAGTTGGCACTAAATCAATCTGCCAGGATATTGACAATATCCTTGGGATCAGTATATTTAATGCCATTCTGTTGTAGCTCAGAGCAGATCTGAGCATTGCCATTTAGATTCTTGACATAACTATAGAATGCCTTGTGGTTGTCTTTGGAATCTTTGGCAATTTTATTTTCGTAACTAGCTTTGGAGGATTTTTTGAGGGATCTCAGCTTCTTATTGAGGCTGGTAAGGGAGCTTTTTGCATCCTGGGATTTTCCTCTTTTCTGCAACAGTTTTCTTCCTTCTGTTGTATAGTTTGTTTATGGCAGGGGACCACCAGATTGGCTTCCTTTTTTTGGAGGAGAGCATCTTGGTTCTATTTGGGATGGCACGATTCATGCATGAGTGGATGTGCTCATACAGTGCCTTAGTATAGGATTCAGCAGTCGAACTTTCAGCTCCCGTCTGCATGGTTCCATCCATGGGTACATCCCAACATTCAGCTTGATGTAGTCACTACCCTTTATTCGGGTCTTGGTAGTTCAGTCCACCTATGATAAACACCCCACATCTTTCTCCTACTCTTTTCTTATCAGTTCCATCAGCTCATACATTGTATCATTGGTGTTATGGCCTAAATGAAGCAGTTTGCATTTGTTTGCTCAAGTATAACACAGAATAAAGCTGGTGCATGTAATAACACATATTTCCTATGTAGTTCACTGTGTTGACTGGTCATGTTATGCATCAGACATTATACAGCTCAGAAGTGTGGTCAGGTCACAGTCATCATTATTTATATCAGTGGGGTTGTGGCACAGAGACAGGAGAGACAATAATGCTAACACAGGTGGAAGGATCATGAGTGGAAATGTGGTAGCCAAGCACACATAAGGATGGGAGTAGTCAGGGATCACATCCTCCACTGAATGGTAGGAGGTTTCATGAGTTCATAGCTGGCCAGATGGAGCATGTAGCCTTATAGTAAGAGGACTGCTGACATCTTGTCCATTGGGTGGTATACCACATCAGCAACATGTATGGGAAAGCCTCTGTGGTCTTCCAGGTAAAATGTTGGCATCCACAACTTCATGAATGGGCCTGGGAAGGTATTAATTGTGGTAGTCCTACACAGGAGTAGGATGTCACACTGAGCTGCAAGATCCTGACTGGCTTGCTTAGTGGGTGTTTCTGTAGTGGAAACTGAAAAACGTAGGCCACTACCATGGGAGTGCCTATGCAAAGAGACAGTGTGGACAGTGAACCTCTCTCCAGGAGTCTATAGACCATGTCACTCTGCATGCATTGCAGGACGCTGAAATGGTCGCACTTCCTCATGCAACTACGCCAAATAGTCAGCATCTCTGACATGGTGTGACTAATGTCCGTCTGTGCCTGAATCACTGACATGCATATCCACTGACTGGTGTGAAGGGTGACAACCAGGTCTGAGAATATCATGGAGACATAGCAGTGATGGACACCTACATGTCTCTTCCCTATCTTGGATGTGTGTGCACCTCAGAGACTGTACAGCCTTCTGATGCTGTCTGTGGTGGCAAAATCTGTGCAGCTTGGGGAGACATCACATGGATGAAACATTCAATACTAAACATGGGGGGAGGTCAGTAGTTCATCTCACCCATCCATTATCATGTGAGTGAGCCTTCCACTATTAACATTGATAACAATGCCACTGTGCCATTGGACTGTGGCATGTGCATGATGCCATCATTGTCAACCACAGGTGACCCACTGTCATCAGGCATGTTCTGACCTGTTGTGCTAGATCCTCTACCAATGGAACATATCAATGTATATAGATAACATACCTATGGCAATGCAGGGGATCAAATTTGTGACTCCCAATACCATGTGGCACACAGAGTGCAGCATGCCCATTGTGTACATAACCTGTGGATACACATGTACTTTGCAGTGTAGAATTGCCTCTGTTGCAGTTTTGATATCCCTGGATAACAAATATGCATATGTGTGTCTGAGTAAATCATTCACAGTTGCAAGTCAGTGTCCTAAATAATGGCACATGCTACAACTAACCTGGTAAGTCCCCTACAGTCTCTTGGGCAGTTGTCTCCAGGTCAGTTCCCTCATTTAAGACACTGTCAGATAAGAGAGCTATCTCACTTTCCAGTTTTTAATTTCTCCAAATCTTTTGGGTTTCTAATACCATGACAGGAATGGACCCCATTCCTAAGTCAAAGTACGATTAAAGTTCATGAAATTAGTATTGTTTCACTCTTTGATGTTAGCCAAAAGTGTTCTTCGCAGTACCCACAATGTTCCCAGTAATGACTCCTTCTGCAATTCGTATGGTGTTACATGAATTGGTAACATATCTAAATACGATTGTAAATTCTTTTTTATAAGACCAGTTGCTCCTACTACTATTGGAACTGTCTGGGTGTCTTTTTTCCACATGGTTCTCATTTCTGCCTGAAGATCGAGGTATTTTATGACTTTGTGTCTGTCTGTATGCAAGACACTGTAGTCACTAGGCGAGGCAATTTCAGTGATCAATGCCAATTTTTTCTTCTTTTCTTGGACCACTATATCTGGTTTTCTAGCATCTATCTTTTGGACTGTTGGTATTGGGTGATCCCATGTGATATAAACTTCATCATTTTCTATGATTCTCTGTGGCTCATGTTTCCAGTGTTTTTCAGAAACTTCGATACCATAATGTTTGCACAGTCTCCAGTGTAACAATCTTGCCACATTATTATGCCTTTCAGTATATAGCCCCTCTGCCATTAGAGAGTTGCAACCAGCAATAAGGTGTGTGACTGTTTCCAATTCAGTTCCACAAAACCTACATATGTCTGTTTCTCCCACATGTTCAATGGACTTTGTAAATCCGTGTGTATGTAGCCCACTATTTTGGACTGCCAAAATTAACCTTTCATTTCTTGATGTAAATTCACCTCTCCTTAACCATTCCTGCATTCATTCTTGATAACATGAGGTTCTTCCAGAAGTTTTCTATACTTGCAACTATATTTATGTTTTTTCCACATTTCTTGCCCTCTCATCTGGTCCTTCATCTTATATTCTTTCTTTTGTTTTTTAGCACATTCAGTTGCTGCCTGGTTTTTATCTACTTCTGGTTTGATTTCCATTCCTGCTTGACGTCGATATGCTTCTGCTAAATTAAGCAGAGAAGTCATCTTAGATTTATTCTCCTCATGTTTCAAAACTTTCACCACATTTGGATCTTGAGAGGTCAGTAGATATGTGTGGAGTCCCACAATTGCAGATCTATGCATGTAATCAATTTCAAGGAGGCCCATCCCTCCTTCAGAACGGGGAATGTATAATCTTGGTATACACTGATTTTTATAAATCATTTGGTGAGCATGAAGCATCCTTCTTGTTTTAATATCCAGTCTATCCAACACTTTTTGGGGCCAGTCAATCACTCCAGAACTATAAGTTAGGACAGGAAGAGCAAACTGATTTATAGCTTGGATCTTGTTCCTAGGTGTCAATGCTGTTTTCAGGATTAATTTAAGTCTTCTAAAGTATTCCTTACTAAGCTTTATTCACATTTGTTCATGTTTTATTGCTGATCCTTCATCTATTCCCAAGTGTTTATACACCCCCTCTTGGTCAAGTTCTTTTATATCACATTCTTGTCCCAAACTGATGTTTTCTTGGTGCTGCAGTTTTCCTTTTTTAAAGGCTGCTTTTGCACATTTATCAAGACCGAATGACATTCCAATATCATCTGAAAAAGTTTTGACAACCTGCAGCTGTGCTTTCAGTTCCTCATCTGATGAGCTATAAATTTTAAATCATTGACAAAGAGAAGATGAGAAGTCATTAGACTTTGCTGTTTTCTAGTAGCCAAATTGTAGCCATGACCTAAGCTGTTAAGTAAACAGCTTGATGGATTAATGGCAAGACAAAATAGCAACGGTCCTCCCCCTTTGGATTTTTATTCCTGGGATAATAATCTGTCCTTTATCATGGTTTAATTGCAAAGTGGTCTGCCACTGTTTCATGGTTACTGTAATGTAATCAATCAGTGTAGGATGTATCTTATACATTTTTAAGCACTCTTTTTATCCATGAATGTTGGATACTATCAAATGCTTTTTTATAGTCAATCCATGCCATACTTAGATTCTTCCCTTTCTTACACTTCTCCACTATAACTTTATTTAACAACAAATGATCCTTTGTTCCATATGATTTTCTTTTATTGCCCTTTTGTTTTACTGCCATGATTGAGTTTTCTTCTAAACGACTATAAACTCTGTCGGCGTCAATCCCCGTATATAGTTTATACGTCGTCGGAAGACAAGTTATTGGTCTATAGTTTTTAGAGTAGCTTGCAGGTTCACTCTTAAGTAAGAGTATTGTTTTTCCTGTTGTTAACCAGTGTGATGTCTGTTCGGGGTGTGCATATAAATACTTCTTACTCATGGCTAGATCCTTGTGTTAAGAAGTTAATACTTTAAGCCAAAAGTTAGGTACTGCATCTGGGCAAGGGGTTTCAAATTTTTCTCAACTTTGTTTCAATCTCTCTGGCTGTTATTTCATCCCATTTCAAATCCTGTACCTTTAAACTTCTTATTCTTTCTTTTACTTCTTCTATCCATTTAGCATGTTTGTTATGTTCCACAGGATCTTCATAGATACTTCTCCAGAATGTATCTACTTCCTCCTTTTTTGGCGGTCTATCAGTTCCTTTTACCTTATTTCCCATTTCTCTATAAAACTTTTTTGGGTCATCAGTAAATTGCTTATTTTATGCTTTTCCCTTATATTTATCTTTGTATCTTCTGAGTCTTTCTGCCTGTTTTGAAATTTTTAGTTTGTTATCTCCAGTAGTGCATAATAGATCCTGGTCTGTTCTAATACCACACATTGCTTTTATCACATCTATCTTTCGTAATATTTTTATTGATCTGTTCCCTCTTCTATAATCTTCTAACAGTTACATTTCTTGTCTTAGCTGCTTTATAGTTTTCTCTATTCGATATTTCCATGATGGTATTCACCTTCGTCCCCCCCCCCCCTTTTCCCTCCCTACTCTATGTTCCTGTGGAAGAATTTTATCAGTTATTAATTTAGAAGCACAGTAATATATTCTGTTTACTTCTATTATATCGCATGGATCTCTATGGACAGTGTTCATTTGTTTTATCAAGCTTCTGACTTTTGGGGTTTTATTAACCTTCTGCAGTCTATTTCTCTCATTGATCTTGATATATCTGTCTTTGTCTATTAAATCAAGCAACTCTTCTCTTAACTCCTTTTCTTCCATACTGAGGGCACATCCCTTGTTTTCCATTTCCTGCGGGCAATCTATAGAAGGTTCTATAACATCTTGTGGGACATTCTCTTCAATTTCATCCTGTGTCATCTGTTGTTTTGTCATATGGAAACTCACTGGCCTATCACTCCTCAACATTGACTGCATCAGAGTTTCCACAGTTTCCTGTTCCTTTCCTTCCTGTCTAGCTTCAAGTGGACTTTTATACTGGTTTCCTGTGGAAGGCTCCAAAATATCTTGATATGGCACCTGGCCAGTTACTTTCTGTTCCACTGGTTTGCCCTTAATTTGGATATCCATTGCTCTATCCTGTTGTGGTGCTTTCTGCATTTGATTTTCTACACTGAATCCTTCTCTTTGCAGCTGTTCCATTACTTCAATTTCAATTTATTTAACTTCTCCATTACTAATCTCTTTTTCTACTTTTCCTCTTCTTATTTTTGTATTGTAAAGTTTTCCATATCTGGATTCCTTTGCCTATATTTTTCTTCAAATATCTTTGGTGCTGCTCTTTTTGTAGTAGTTAGTTTTGCTTTCTCCTTTGCATAAATTTTCTTTTCCCGTCGCTTGTCGCCGAACCGGAACCTTAATGATTAAGCAGTAGAGTTTGCTTGCTGGCTTGGGCCTAGCTTAACAACCTTCCAAAAGCGCCCATTCCATTCTAATCGCATGCACAGTAGGCAGCACTTTAACTGAGAATAACTGGCTGCAAACTCTAACTGTGAGGCAACAACGCTACCGCAGCACCACCACCGCATTACACCATATTAAATCTCTTTTCCTTTCCCATGCCCATATTTCTTCTTCACATGTCTCCTGATCTTCTTGCTTTTCCTTATTCTGGGGACACACTCCATCATGCTGTGATGTAGTCTGTTTTAGACCTTTAAGACTAAATCCTTCACTTCGCAGGCACTCCATAACTTCACTTTCCACAGTGACAGACACCAGGAATTCCTTCATTCCATTAGATGCCTCTGTATTGGTGATCCAACCCCAGTGGTCAACTTGTTCCTGGAAATATCCTGTGCCTTTGTCTAGCTGTGCAGTAACATATTAGTGAACCTGTTATGCACCTATATTATTGTCCTATTATGGTCCCATAAGGCCTTACTTGCATTATCCTTCTCAGGGATATGCATGCCATGTGTGTAGGACTTGTAATAATACATCTATTTCTGGTGCAGTGAACTTTTCCAGCTTTTGCCATCTCTTTGGTCTAATTACAATGTATATACTGGTGGGTTAGACTGGATCACTGTGTGTATAGTAGCCTCTCCCTACTGGTCAACAACTGTCTCAATTCTATTCCCAGCCCCAACATGGTGGCCACAGCCATGTTTGCTATTATGGTGTCACCATCCCAACACTGTGCCATAGTGTGTAGCACACTCTATACCTGATGTAATGGAGGCTTCATACCTCCTGTAGTGTGTTTTGCAGTCTGTGTGCATACAGTATTCTCTTATAAACTCCAAGCAGCAGGACATTAACCTGAACTGACCTTCTTCACCTTTCCCTGTCATGTTAAGTCCCCAGCAGAGCTGCACTTGCCCTGCTCTGTCCCTGGTGCCCTGCCAGGTCGAACCCCCCACCAACAATTCAGTCCCCCACCATGTCCTATGCTGTGTTACCCTACACACCACTGTTTGGCAATCAGCTCTGTTATCTACTATATTCTGATACTCTGTGTTGCTTGGCATAACACACACCTCTCACAATATGTTGACTTTGGGTTTTATCAAGCTAAAATGAGTTTTCTACCACAGCACATATGCTAATGAGGTGATTTAGTCTTGCTATCTCTGAATCATAAGTATAACACAAGGCATTATCAAGAAAGTTTTTTGCTATGATGCTTGCATCTGCCTGTTCTCAGGCTGTGAGGTCATGTGCAGTGTTTGCACATACTTGGCCACTGCGAAATCTATGTTGCCACCTAGTCATGCTAGTATTACTTTGTGTTGTGTTACCATGCTGTTTGGTGATGTGCATTATGCCATATCCAGTGCATGCAACCACGCAGTGCGGGCTACTCTTTTTATCCTCGTTCTGATCTGTAGAGTGGACATGGCCTCTTTAGGCACTGAATTCATTAGGAGTCCCACACAGTGTAGCAAAGAAAGTAAGATCTCCATTCAGCTGCTTCACAGGGGCCATAGGGAGCACCTGCTGGAGTAGTAAGAGGGACCATCTCTATAAAACTGACACCAGCTTGCCAGGGCATTGAATTATGCTGCTGGCATCACCTACTCTGTCGAGCAGTGCAGGTACAGGTACAGTGACCTGTGGAGGCACCACCCTGCACTGTTCCATTAGTGACAGAGACAGAGAGAGAGGTTACAGGCAGGAAGTCACTTTACTACTGCAAAAATCTGGAGTCCTGTACATGGTTTGTCACTGTACATTCAGCCTATCACCGGTAGCTGTAATCACCTTCTACAGTAAGCGATATACTGTGCGGAATACTTTTTGATTTATATGAACATGATGGATTGTGTAAGGAGGTATGACAGGCTCCATTTATTGCTATTTGTACTACACCATTTTAATAAAGTGCCTTATAGATGTACTAATCTGCTGTATTTTTTTCTCTCTTTTTTTTTTCCTTTTTCTATTTCAGCAGAGTCAACTATGGTGTAGGCTATGATGATGAGGAGGCAGCCACAGCATTCCCTACCAGCCACTGGGCCTACACCTGGGTTCTCAGGAGTCCCCAGTCTTGTCTATCTGCAAGGTGGCAAAGACTTGGAAGGCTCACTGGTAGCCTCCATGACAACCTATTTGTGCAGGGTGAAGGCTCCTAGCCTAACAGTGGGCAATACAACTCCTCTTGGGTGACTGATGAAGACCAAAGTCTTCCGTCAGCTGGATGCTCGCAACAGCACCCTGGAGTCTCTCCTTATGCAGCTGACTGAATCAGTCACATGGTTGGCCAACCTTGTCCACTAGACTACCAGAGGTGTTGACCACTGAAAGTGTTAGCCATAGAAATGACTAACATCTATGAGGACTCCCATTTGGGCTGGTCAGGGAAGCCCTCCATACCGCCTCTCTAGTCCCCATCATTTTGTTCCTGTTTCTTATGTCTCATCCCCTTATCCGCTGTTTGAAGTCCAACCCTGCACATTATCAGTTGTCCACCTCGTGTCAGTCCATGTCTCGCCACTGTCATTTCCCCATGTGTCCCTGCCTCCCCATCAGTCCTAATATGCATTCTGTGTTTAGGTAAAACAACAAAAGACCAATGAACCAACAGAATCAAATTTAATGAAAAAAACTCTAGCACTTCAGCAAACAGCTGCTTTCAAGAATACATTCTGTGTTTGTCTGCCCTTGCTTCCTTCCCTATACCTTCCTTCTTCCCCGCACTTCCTCCTTGGTACCTTCACCTTCCATTCTTCTTAATGAAATGAAAAATAGGCACCTGTACCTTCCAAAAAAGTATACACATCTTCCCCCCACATATCTTCCCTTCATATTGCCCTTCTGTGTGTGTTCCCTTGCTTGCTCGTCCTCATTTATGTCTGTATTGTTGCCCCATTTCCTCCTCATTTATATAATGAAATGACGCAATACTTTGTTGTGGTGCCCTTGTATGAGCTGCTGTCAGTGTTTGTGGTGCAGCTATGGGTCACTTTGTTGAGTGTGTGAACACACACATAGTGTTGGGCACACCATCTGCCTGATGGTCTCCCTTGGATTCTCATAATCGCCCATGGCATGGTCATTCCAACAATCAGTCTAATGTCATTATATTTGTTCAAGGTTCATTATACAGCCCTGTCTCCTGAATGGTGGTGTTATACCAGCACTCATGCACACCTAATTGGTGCTGGACTACATCATCTAAATTCTCTACACTATTTAATTGTGTTAGATGATGCTATGCTTCTTTCAGAATACTACCATGGAATATCCAACATGGTCCTCTCAGATAACGGCCTACAGTATATAATTATGGAATTCAGATTCACAGAACAATGAGAATTTCATTGCCACTTCAAGTCTGAACTATTTCTGGTCCAATTATCAAGTTGCCAGGACATTTCAGACTTTGAAAACTCATCAAAAAAGCTTGGAGCATTAACAATGATTATTAATTTATGTACATTGATATTTGTTAGACTAAAGACGTACTCCTTTACAAGGAGTGTATTTATCCTTAGTTCAGCTATTGATGAGTCACAGATCAGAACAGAATACCTACTTCTGTTTCCTTACTTCAGCCCAAAAATGATTTCTGTTAGAGAAAACAAAAGTGAAACACTCAGTCAAAACTGCTAATGTAATCAACCACCAAGGCGCCTATCTTTTCAGAAAAGATGGATAGGGTTAGAGTACCGAAAAGTCCCACATAAAATCAGCTAAAAGGAAATGACAACAACAGAGATCTTCTTGGTACTGAGGGTAGAATTTGTTTACCAGCAAAGTCCGACTGGGAATAGCCCTTTTTCAATTAAGGCATATGGAGAAAAAGTTTCAAAGTATGTTAACAGTGAGAATGCAAAAGTACAACTATTTTACAATGTAAATGTAAGAACAGCCACAAAAAACAGTAACTTTCATTTTAATCATTTAGTATAATTTAAAACACTCTTCAGATGTGTTACACTGTCAGTCTGACCACTTGAAAAGGCCTGCCATTTATGTAGAGATGTACAAATATATTCATCTGGTTTCCTAAAGTGGATGTATTTGAGCAAAAATAATGGTTATGTTTGGGGAGGGTGGTACCATGGCTATGTGTTTTATTTCAGTGAGGGAGTACAATAAATACTGACCAAGAGTAAATTTATGGTGACATGCAATGTGCTATGAGGAAGAGATGGATGGAAGGTATTGTACATGTGGACCTATAAGGCCTTTATTATTCTTTATAGGTTATGGTGGCATTAGGCTTTTATGGGTAGTTAGTGGAAGATAGAGGTGTGTTAGTTAGGATGTGTGATACAGTGACAAGTCTAATTCCTTGTAAAATCATTCTTAAGTGTTACTTTGAACTGTGTAATGGATGGCATTTGCCTGGGTTTAGTAGGTATAGAGTTCCATAATGAATACCCTGTGTACAGGGAATCTCCATGAATGTTTTTAGATGTAAGTGTTGGAACTAGTCGTTTGTCTTAAAATCATAGCTGTCTATGAACTTAGTGTAATTTTAAAATGAGGTAATACTGCAATATTTCTGAGGGACTCAGTGGATGGTGTGGGATGCCTTTAAATTGGAATATGCTAGAATGTTAGGCACTTCTAATCAGTTCAGGCTGTTTATTACCTAGCAATAGTGGGTTTTGTTTACAAGATTATCTCTGTTCAGGTTTTCTAGCTGGTAGAATTGTAAGTTACTACACACTGATTCTGCATGTAAGAGGCTTCATTATAAGAAGTGTCATACAATGATAATACTACCGTGATCAGTAAGGAAGAACTTGGCCTGTTTGGTTTTATGATACAAATTTTATAGGAAGCAGCCAGATTTTAAGTTTTGGTCTACAAACACACCTAGATGTTTGTGTATGGTACTGTTATTTGTTTGGTTAGGTTTAATTTTGCATTTTTTTTTTTCTTAAAAAATAATAGTTGTAGGTCTGATTGAAATTAATTAAGAGATGAAGTTGAGCATAGTAATGCTAAATTGTCTAAAGGTTTTTATAGGTGTTTTAATGAGTAAAATTCATATTTTGTTTAAAAAATAATGAGTAAGTAGATAAAAGTCTAATTAGTCTAGCTAATTTGTCTTAGTTAATGTTTTATGTCTTGATAATTGAAGTACCAACATACATGAATAAAAAGCTGACAATTCTATTTTAATTGTTCTGAACTATCCTTGTGTTTATGTTTTAGGGCTTGATATACATTCATTCAACATACCCAGACTGATTGGATTTCACTGTTTAGAATTCTTCTGTAGCATGGTTGTTTCTATTAGTCTTTGTGATTACTTCTAATCAAATATTTAATATCATGCAGCGACAGAAGCATAAAAGTTTGCAGAGATTGTGTTGTAGAGCCACTGACATGTTTGTTGTTAAGAAAAGGTGGTTAGCTGTGGCTTGCACAGTTCAGTTCTAGTTGCAGTGTGGCTTGCCTCTGGGCCCTCTCCTGAGCAGACTCCTGTTAGAGTTCTCTTCAGCTCAAATTTTTGTTGAAGTGGCTCAATATCTGGCTATCGCTCAGTTCTAGACCCCTCATAACTTTGTCTGTTGACTCAAACAATGGGTTAACTTGTGCTAATCTTAAGAACTATTAATGTCATGTGCAAGGGCAATTAAATGAATGGTAACTGCAAATTGAAATATAAAGATCAGCAAAAACCATTATAACCAATGCATGCATTGTTCACAAAAACATGCAAAACTATAAAATCTAAACAAAGGTTGATAACTTTCTATATAAACTGTTTTATATAATCTTAATGTTGGGCACCCTTATATATTCTTTAAGTTGGCATCCTTACAAGGCACTCTTGAAGTTTTCTTTTGAAGATGCAACCTTTTAAAGTTTACAGTTGGCATAATATCCCTGTTTCACCTGGGGGTCCCTCTCCCATCTCTGGGTTCCTCCCATCTCTGAATATTCTCCCTCTCACCAAAGAATGGAGCTGTGGGCATCTCTCTGGGGTTCCTCTGTGCACTCTTTAACCTTGCTGAGTGTTAGATCAAACTGCTGGGTTTTAGGCATCTACTCTGGTGCCCAATCATGGTGAGCAATGGAACCTGTTAAGAGCCATGGTTATGTCAAGCATAAATGATGATAATATATAAAAAAGATCTGAAAACCAAAAAACCGCGAAACATGTCAAATTAACAAACACAAACTAAACCATTGCTGCACTGTGAGCAAGTTATTGTAAAGAAAGGCATGGTACAGGATGAACATGAGGTTAATTGGATGCTGGATGTTAGAGATAGTGGAGGATCAATGGGTCAAGGACAGCAAAGAACAGGGATGAAACCAGGACTTAAATCAGCTAGAGAAGCTGGGAAATTGTTGTGGAATGTATGTAGGAATTGGGTGGAGAAAAGGCAGTGAGGGAGAGTTAGGACAGGTTGTGTGTAGCAGCAAAGAGCAGAGTACAGCAGAGTTGTGATAGTGAACAGACAGAGACAGGACTGCAGGCAGAGTTGTGATAAACAACAAATGGTTCAGGAACAACGGGTAATAGTGAACATCGAAAAACAGAACACAATAGAAACAGAGACCTGCCAGGGGAATGTAAGGTCCGGGGAATAAAGAAGGAGTGGTCATTCTAGACTTAGATGGCAGTCAATTGATACATGGTAAATGCAAATGGCTTGATGGTAGAGAAGAACAGGACAGAGAGAAGAGAGAAGGAGAGCAACAAGCATGGTCACAGCCAACTCAAGTAGAGGACCTCCACTCAGTCACTCAAGGGGAATCAAAGATGTCCAGTGATTGCAAAGTTGTCCCCTATGAAACAGCTGGCCACAGCATAATCCACTGTTTGCCACAATCAGCTGCAAATTGCAATCAGAGCCTGCTTCTAAGATCATGCTAACTACCAAGATCAACAGGCTGCCAGAATAAAAGCCTAACGGAATGCTGGTAAATGGTATGAAAGCATAACAGATATGAAAAAATTGTCAAAAGCTGAAATTAGAAGAAGTAGAAAACTAGGAAAGGAAGAAAATGGAGTAGGTAGGAAAAAAAAAAAGACTAGGAGTTGCTGTAAAAGTAAAAAGAGGCAAAATGCAAAAAAGAAAGGCCAGTGCCAGGGTAAAGTCAAAGAGTCAGTAAATGGCACAAAGCAACTCCATGCAAGGTTCAGGCAGAAAGATAAGAAGCTCAATCAGAATGCCTTCATAAGGGATGAAAGCCACCAGTGTGTCAGTGCTCACACCTCACCAGTCCACCAGCCCACAGGATGCCAGCCACAAGCCCAGTCCACCAGAACACAAACACACCACAAGCTGTACTGAGACAGACACTGAATGACACAGAAACCAAAGAAGAACTGAGATGAAGTAAGAACACCATTATGAAAGGAAACAGCACTTGGGAAAATAGCATTAGAAGATGAGGAGTTCAGTGGTGTTATGATAAACATGCTAGGAGCTATGATGGGAGAAATATATGATAAGGGTGCTAGCTGAGTGAGAAAGTCATATCCCAGATGACTGGAGAAGCAGCAGTGGAGTGTGAAGTCATAAATGAATGGAGGAATAATAATACTACTGTGGAATATTTCAAACAAAGGGTCATTCTGTATCACAACTGAAAGGGCTGACATGAACTCTGAATAGAATGGGAGATTGAGTGAAAGAATTCAGAGGGGGACATGGACAGTTCAGATTCAGGTTGCAACACAGCAGTGAGCACAAAAAGTTAAAAAGACACAAAAAAGAAAAAAAAAGATAAAAGAAGTTAAAGATTAAAGAGAAGAAGAAAGGAGTCCAGAGAAGCTGGTTTGCTGGTTTTTAAAAGTACTGAAAGCTGGAAAGTCACAGTGCGAGTAAGTGCAGGGTTCCAAGTCCCAAAACACTGGTCAAATTGAACCAAGCAATCACAAACCGACAAATGACAGAGTGAGTGGTGAGGAGTGAGAGTGGACAGAGAGAGTGGTTGAGCTCTCAGGCTGGCTCACAAGCTCACTGCTGAACATACTGGTGCTGATCAACAAAGTTTTGGTGTGCAGACAATTTGGCATTCACATTGGCATTCAAGGCAGACTCTGATGCAGAGATAGTTCAAAAACAGCAAAACTGGAACTTAGGCAAATGGAATGCAAACATGGGGTAAAACTGGATACACAAATGATGATAGAGAATACAGAAAAATCAGCAAATGAAAGAAATCAAAAAAATGAAATAAAAAAAAATATAAAAAAGTATAATATAAATGTATACCAACCTTTGAACTAGACCAAAATGCTGACTGAGGACCCCATAGACCAACTAATAGAAGCTGCCTAATAGTCCTTAGTACTCAAGATAATATAATAGTCCGCGATAAGAAAAAAAAGCTTAGCTCCAATTAAAGCTTGGCTTAGTCCAAAGAGAGATAACTAAGACTAGAGAGGCAACTGGAAAAAAATAAAAAAAAGATAAAAAACCTATCAAAACAAACCTATAAACAAAAACAGGAATCAACAAAAAACAAACAATACTAAATAACAACAAAACCAAATAAATATCTCCACCAAACACTCCAAAACCCCCAGCAGAAGTTCTCCATGCAATTAACTCTACATTAAATAAACTAAAAACCACCCACCAGCTCTCACCTCCACTAATGATAATGGTGATATAGCCTCCCCCAATTTAACCACCACTTTACTGGATCAATCAAGGCACTATCCACTCTAACTCTAAAAAATAACTCCCCCCACCCAAAACACCAAAAGATACCTCACCCTCTTTTCTCTCCTTATGCTCCCACCAGTTCCAACCTCCTCAAAAAAAAAATAAAAAAAAAAAAACCAACACTTCTCTCAGCTGGCGTGGACTACCAGCTTCTTTCATAAAATAGCCGCTGACTCCTTATCCTACCCAGTCTCCATCCTTATAAACCCGCCATCCCTAAGCCTATATCTATGATTATGGTTAAATAAATATATTATCTCTTTCATAAAGGTGGCAACTCTCATGATTTCTCTAACTATCGCCCCATTGCCATGCATGCCTCCCTCTAAGATACTTGAGAGAAGAATGTATCCATTCCCAGGTGCATTTCCTAAAATACAAATAACCTTCTCTCCGGCACACAACATGGCTTCCGTCCATACTGCAGTACAACTACCGCTCTTCTCTCTTTCACTAACCTGGTTAATCAACATAGAAATAATAATAACTTTGTATCTGTCACATTCCTAGACCTCTCAAAGGCATTTGACATGGTCTCTCACCCCCTACTAATAGATTCTCTTACCTCCTTATCCTTTGCCCCAACACTATTGCCTGGTTCAAAAACTATCTGTCCAACAGACAGCAAGCTGTCCAATGGCAAGGCACACTATCACCTCTACTTCCCACAACCATAGGTGTACCCCACGGCTCCATACTAGGTCCACTTCTTTTTTCTATTTTCACCAACAATCTGCATACCCCTACCCAAAATGCCTCACTCATACAGTATGCAGATGATTCCACCTTAATCTGCTCAGCCCCATCACTTACCACTCTTCAACAACTCACCCAGAAATCATTTACCTCAGTGGAAAGCTGGATCTCAGATATCCAACTTATCCTCAACCCCAATAAAACCAAACTACCCCTATTTACCCCCAATAAATCCCAAACCCCTCCTCTCTCCTTCTCTATCACTTCCACAAATGGTACTGTAATCTCCCCTTCTCCACATGCCAAACTCCTAGGCATTGAAATAGATAACAACCTCCACTTTGACATCCATATCTCGCAAACCATCAAAAAGGTTCACAAAAAAATGAGTACACTATATAGACACAAAAACTTTCTTTCAGATCAGGCACGAGTCACCCTAGCCCAATCCCACCTACTGTCCACATTAATGTATGCAGCACCAATACTGACCCACATCAAAAAAACTGACCTTGACAAGCTTGAGTCTTGTTATAATATAGTGGCCAAGTTTGCTACCAGTTCCACCTCCAGAACCCATCACTGTTTACCACTAAGGGAACTTCAATGGGTGGAATTCTCACAACTACTAACTTTCCACCAACTAGTCATCACATATAATATTCTAAAATATCCTGACAAAATCCCAGCACTAAAGCAACTACTAACACACTATACAGCAAAGAGTCCTCTTCGTTCTGCCAGTAAATCACTTCTCTATATCTCCACAGCTAACAACACTGCAGGCAAAGCTCTTTTCTCACACTCTATAGCTAAAAGCTGGAATAACCTCCCCTTATCTGTGACTTCTGCTCCAAATACCTCACAATTCAAAAACCTGCTTAAATCATATCTTAGAGGTTCATGGCTGTGTCCATGTATTACATAATACTATATCTGTACTTCCTTCCTCTTTTACCTCTCTCCTACTACTTTACACTCTGTAAACACAGCATCCTTAATTGAAACCTATCTTTGCCTGGTACTATCTTTTAGTTAACTTATATATGTATATGATCATTTTTTAATTTTTTTTCTCAATGTAACTTTTTACTATTGAACAAATGTTGATAATGTTTTGTTGATAACAATGTTTTGTATTTTATGTAAAGTTGTCTTGTATGGTTTTATATTATGTGGAGCTTTTCTCCCCGGGCCTCTGCTGAAAATGGACCTCGTCCAGTTGGACCATCCCAGTTAACAAATATAAAATAAATAAATAAATACAATTGAGATAGAAGGGAAGATAGTGGAACAGGTTAACAGCTTCAAGTATCTAGGATGGGTGGTTGAGGAGAAAGGATGTCTGAATAAGGAGGTCAAAGCCAGTATAAGAGGGGCTACAGCAAACTGGCACAGAGTGTCCAGTGTAGTATATGACAGAAGAATGCCAAAGAAGCTGAAAAATAAGTTGCATAAAACAGTGCTGTGACCAGTACTTCTGTATGGTACAGACACATGGGCAGTAAAGGTAGAGTAGTTGAGGAAGCCAAATGTGATGGAGATGAAGTGCCTGAGACTGGTGGCAGGATGCACACTGTGGGCCAGATGAAGAAATGAGGACGAAAGAGCAGAAGCCAAAGTAGCTCCAACTGCAGGAAAGCTCAAAGAGAACAAATTATGGTGGCTCAGGCATAGCTGCAGAAAAACAGAAGACACTCTGGTGAAGAAGATTTGGGATAAACAGGAAGAAGGCAAGAGGAAATGAGGGTGTTCTACAAAAAGATGGATTGTATGAGAGAAGATCTGCAACAGTCAGGCATGAATGTCAAAGAAGACAGTTGGAATGGCACTGAATAAAGACAGAGGGTGACAGATGACATGACACCCCAACTCCATGTAGAAAAATTGGAAAAAGGGTGTTTTATCTTCTTCTTCTTCTCTTTCAGCTGTTTCCATTAGGGGTCACCACAGCGGATCATCTGTTTCCATTTCTTCCTGTCCTCTGCATATTGCTCTGTCACACCAACCACCTGCATGTCCTCTCTCACCACATCCATAAACCTTATCTTAGGCCTGCCTCTTCCTCTTACCTGACAGCTCCATCCTTAGCATCCTTTTACCAATATACCCATCATCCCTCCTCAGCACATGTCCAAACCAACGCAATCTTCCCTCTCTGACTTCGTCTCCAAACCGTCCAACCTGAGCTGACCCTCTAATATACTGATTCCTAATCTTGTCCATCCTTGTCACACCCAGTGCAAATCTTAACATCTTTAACTCTGCCACTTCCAGCTCTGACTCCTGCCTTTTTGTCAGTTCCACCGTCTCCAACCCATACAACATAGCTGGTCTCAACCCTCTTGTAGACCTTTCCTTTCACTCTTACTGGTACCTGTCTGTCACAAATCACTCCTGACTCTCTTCTCCACCCATTCCACCCTGCCTGTACTCTCTTCTTCACCTCTCTTCCACACTCACCATTACTCTGAACTGTTGATCCCAAGTATTTAAACTCATCCACCTTTGCCAACTCTATTCCCTGCATCCTCACCGTTCCTCTATCCTCCCTCTCATTCACACACACATATTCTGTCTTAGTCCTGCTGACCTTCATTCCTCTCCTCTCTAGAGCATATCTCCACCTCTCCAAGGTATCCTCAACCTGGTCCCTACTCTTACTACAGATCACAATGTCATCTGCAAACATCATAGTCCATGGGGCTTCCTGTCTGATCTCATCTGTCAACCTGCCCATCACCACTGCAAATAAGAAAGGGCTCAGAGCTGATCCTTGATGTAATCCCACCTCCACCTTAAACCGATCTGTCTCTCCCTCTGCAGACTTCACCACTGTCACACTACCCTCGTACATATCCTGTACCACTCTTACATACTTGTCTGCCACTCCTGACTTCCTCATACAATACCACAACTCCTCTCTAGGCACCCTATCATATGCTTTCTCCAAGTCAACAAAGACACAATGCAACTCCTTCTGACCTTCTCTATATTTCTTCATCAACACTCTCAGAGCAAACATTGCATCTGTAGTGCTGTTTCCCGGCATGAAACCATACTGCTGATTGCTAGTCATCACCTCCCTTCTTAACCTAACTTCCACTACTCTTTCCCATAACTACAAGCTGTGACTGATCAGTTTTATCCCTCTGTAGTTACTACAACTCTGCACATCACCCTTTTTCTTAAAAATAGGTACCAAAACACTTTTTCTCCACTCCACAGGCATCCTCTGACTTTCCAAGATTTCATTAAACAATCTGGTTAAGAACTCCACTGCCATTTCTCCTAAGCACCTCCATGCTTCCACTGGTATGTCATTTGGACCAACAGCCTTTCCATTCTTCATCCTCTTCATAGCTGTCCGTACTTCCTCCTTGCTAATCTGTTTCACTTCCTGATTCATTATCCCCACACCATCCAACCTTCTCTCTCTCTCATTCTCTTCATTCATCAGCCCCTGAAAGTACTCTTTCCATCTGCTCAACACTCTCCTCGCTTGTGAGTACGTTTCCCTCACTGTCCTTTATCACCCTTACGTGCTGCACATCTTTCCCAGCTCGGTCCCTCAGTCTAGCCAATCAGTACAGGTCCTTTTCTCCCTCTTTAGTGTCCAACCTTTCATACAACTCTCCATATGCCTTATCCTTAGCCTTCGCCACCTCTCTCTTTACCA
Organism: Protopterus annectens; assembly: GCF_019279795.1. Taxonomy (NCBI): domain Eukaryota; kingdom Metazoa; phylum Chordata; order Ceratodontiformes; family Protopteridae; genus Protopterus; species Protopterus annectens. The sequence continues at coordinate 1,578,056,059 of NC_056729.1, forward strand.
TGCTCCTCATCTCCTTATACTCCTGTCTACTTTCTTCATCTCTCTGACAATCCCACTTCTTCTTCACCAGCATCTTCCTCTGTATACTCTCCTGTACTTCCTCATTCTACCATCAGGTCTCCTTGTCCTCCTTCATCTGTCCAGATGTCACACCAGGCACCTTTCTAGCTGTCTCCCTTACCATCTCTGCTGTAGTTAATCAGCTATTCGGTAATTCTTCACTGCCCCCCAGTGCCTGTTTTAACTCTTCCCTGAACTCCACCTCACACTCACCCTTTTTCAACTTCCACCATTTGATCCTTGGCACTGCTCTCATACTTGTCCTCCTCTTCTTCATCACCAACATCATCCTACAGACCACCATTCTATGCTGCCTAACTACACTTTCCCCTGTAACCACTTTACAGTCTCCAATCTCCTTCAGACTGGCCCTCCAGCATAGGATATAATCCACCTGTGTGCATCTTCCAACTCTCTTGTACATTACCCTATGCTCCTCCCTCTTCTTAAAATATGTATTCACCACAGCCATGTCCATCCTTTTCGCAAAATCCACTACCATCTGACCTTCTGCATTCCTTTCCTTAACACCAAACCTGCCCATCACTTCCTCATCCCCTCTGTTCCCTTCACCAAAATGCCCATTAAAATCCACTCCAATCACCAGTCTCTCATCCTTGGGTACACTCACCACCACTTCATCCAACTCACTCCAAAATTTTTCTTTCTCATCCATCGCACACCCAACTTGCGGAGCGTATGCACTAACAACATTCATCATTACACTATCAATTTCTAGCTTCATAAACATCACTCTATCTTAGACACTCTTTTCACCTCCGAAACACTCTTGGCATACTGTTCCTTTCAAGATAACCCCTACCCCATTTCTCCTCCCATTCACACCATGATATAACAATTTGAACCCACCTCCTATACACCTGGCCTTACTCCCCTTCAATCTGGTCTCTTGCACACACAATATATCAGCCTTCCTTCTCTCCATCATATCAGTTAGCTCTCTCCCTATACCAGTCATTCTGCCAACATTCAAAGTTCCTACCCTCACTACTACACTCCTAAACTTCCTCCTCTCTTTCTGCTTTCGAGCATGCCTTCCCCCTCTTCTCCTTCGGCCAACAGTAGACCAATTTCTGCCAGCACCTTGTTAGCTAACAGTACTGGTGGCGGTCGTTGTTAACCTGGGCTCGACCGATCCAGTATGGAAATCTGTATTGTTGTCTGCATATGTTATTTGGCAGAGGTTTTACACTGGATGCCCTTCCTGACGTAACCCTCCTCATTTATCTGGGCTTGGGACCGGCACGAAGAAATGCACTGGCTTGTGCATCCCCAGTGGCTGGGTTTTATGATGATGATAATTGACAATCGTACCTCCATAGTTGTTCAGAAAGCTTTTTATCTGGCTGATATAATTTCCTAAAGCATCACCACTAAGTCTAAAAAATCCTTAATTCCCCCTTGTGTCTTACCAGAGCCAGTATTGGATATAATGCACCTTTGGCATGTATTTGTGTAAACATTACAAAACTTGAGAGGCCTTAGACATTCTTAAGTATAAAAATCAAATGCCTCAAAAATCTTAGTTAACAGTAGAGACTGGCAGCCCTTTCTCTGTATTTACTCTCTTACAGCCTCCTCCATAAAGATCTGCCTCTAGCCTTTGAGTCATGAAATATTCAACCGTATCTGACCTCATATTCTTTTGCAGAACTAATGGTACCCCAAATACTCAGTTAAAGGAAGTAAACCTCCATCAGCAGATAAGTAAGACATGCTGGTATCAGATTCATATCCCAACCCTTAGCTCTGGAACAAACCTACTACATGTTACACAGAGTTGCACCCTTGTGACCTTCAAGGTAAACCTAGATAATTGGGTGGGCAGCTTCATATTCTCCCCCAGTCTATCTTGTCTTGCCCTCCTTGAGCTGGAGGGAACTTTTGAATAGTGTTTTGTTGGTTAGGCTCATAATGATATGCAGACAGATTGTCTAGAACTTACCTATGAACTAAGCCTATTATTGTGTGGCTAGTTCAGCAGTCAGTAATTAATGTTTTTCTAGATTTTTTGGGAGTGGTCGTATAATCCTACTCATCTGTACTTTTGATAGTTGAAGTGATGAGCCACTTTTATGGTATGAGAAAATATGTGTTTGTTTCCAGAGTGTTAGAAAAGAGGATCCTTGGATAGACTTCTTGATGGGTAATGTCACAGGGTATGCAACCATGTATGCTGCAGTTTAAAGATATTCAGAGAGAAGATTATTATAATGATAATAATAACAATAATAAGGCAGTTTTAAGCATCTGTAAAAGTTTTTGATTGCATTTGTAGGCAATGGGCTAAGAGTAAAAGTAGCTGAAATGTTTACTGAATCCCTAGCTCAGAGAAGTGTCAATGGGTCTGTAAAAGAGTGGGCTACATTTATGTGGTGTGAACTGAATTCACCTGCTATATTATGGAAATGTATTTTGGGAATGGAGAGGGTTGTGACTGTTAACTAGTTTTAGAAGTTTATTGAAGGAAAGTTCTGGGGTGTTTATAGTAATTCTGGTGCAAATTTGTATAGTAATCTGTCTTGGCATTTATGAGGATCTTTTGTTATTGATTAGATGGCTATCTATAGAGCTCAAGGTTTTTGTTGTGATCAGTCTTGATGCCATTATTTCCATGCTTTGTTTATTTGATGAATAAGTTGCTTGGTTTCAAGGGTTAGCCAATGGTCAGGCAATAATTTGACTTTTATTCTACAAAGTGGGGCTATAATGTCAAATTAGCAAGTAATTGACACATAGTGACTCTATGGATATACCCTTTAGGGTTTTCATGCCACATATTACATAAGTAGATTGTCAGGCCTTTCTATCAAGCAGATAATGCTACTTCCCAGTTCTGCCCCAGCCAGGTTTCAAACCCAGGTCTATCAGCTGGTAATCTTGTGCTTTAACCGCTGTTCTAACAGGATGAAGTATGAGACCAAGCACAATATAGAAAAATTGTTTAAATTCTTGACTGCCTTCTTTGATGGTAACATTTTTAGTGGCTCCCAGTTACAGTGTTTAATGGCAGTTATAAAGGTATTTGAACTAAACGTTGTTCTTTTACTGAGTACAATGTATGGTATGTTTTTTTTATATATTTTATTCCAGTTCCAGAATGTAAAGATAGGGTCATGGTCATTAATGGAATCAGGCATTATACTTACGTGAGGCAGTTTACCTGGGCTTGTTGTTAGTATCCCGTCTAACATGCTTTCTTTCTCAGTAAAGTTTTCCTATTTTTGGTGTCAGTTATATGACTTGTGTTAGGTTGAGTCAATTTACAGAGGAGTGAGACTCTTTCTCTTTGGTGGTGGCCCAATAAATGTTTATGTCTCCTAGCCATAGTGTTGCTGTGGTACACTGGATGTTAACTATCATGGTACACCTTCAGTGCTTGTCTTGTTTAAGCTGGGAGGTATACACAGTATACCTATGAGGACAGATTTAAATGTATTCATTCTTAGCATGCCTGTGTTAGCCTCAGCTTTGGTTATGTTGGGTATTTCTAGGGGTACTTGATGAGATTAACCTTTGTGGCACAGACAATTGCTACTCCCCCAGCTTGTTTTGCATTATGATCTTTTTAGATTATATCTTAGACAGGGCAGCATAATTACAATGACACTTATGTGAGATTTTAATTGTTTCTTTTACTACCATAATACTTATTTTATATGCATTTATTTAGCATTTTTTCTTAGTTCACTTGCAGGATTCTTGACTAGCAATGGTGAAAATAGACTGCTGCCATGCCACTAAACTCTCAGTGGATGTATCACACAGCAGGTGGCAAAGTGGTGTCAACACTAATGATCATGTGCATGCTGTGCCACAATGTGCACTGCAGTGTGCATGTATATGTTCTTCGTGTTTCACTGTTGCAGTCATTACATTTGGGTAATCCTGCTGGCAGGTTGCCCTCAGCCGGCCTGAATTCCAAAGTCTTGGGTCCTGCATCGGCTGCTGTCTCCCCTTACCTGACTTCAGGTCGTCAGGAGTATAAAAGAAGCAGCCAATGCCATTTTCTTCAGTCTTTCTTGCCGCGCGGTGCCCGAAGCACAAGCAGTTCGCAAGTGCCGGTCGGCCAACTCCTGAGATTTTCATGTTTTGAGTTTCAGATCCGAAGTATTCAATAAAGCTAAGTAACCCATTGGGGAAACTTTTTTCTTGCTCCAGACCGATGTCAGAAAAAGTTAATAATTGTATTTCTTGTGGAAAGCAAATACCTCATAAGGATTTTCATTCTTACTGTATTCCTTGCCTAGGCCCTGATCACAACATTACTGGTTGTCGGTTTTGTGCTAGATTTAACCAATGCACTATTAAGCGTCGGTATGATTTTGCTTTAAACTTTTTTGGACGCCAGTTTAATTATCCTGAAATGTTGTCGGATAGCCATCCGACTACCGGAGTTTACAAAAAATGCAAAGAAAAAGAAAAACAACCGAGGCCCAAAACCGAAGATGAAGCTTCTCCTAAGTCAGTCGCCGGTTCTCAGTGAGGTACTTTCGCAGCCCCTGACACCTGCTACTTTAGTGTCGCAGGCCGCTACCGACTCCCACGTGGAGTCGGCCATGCCACTGGATACTGAAGGTATTGGAGCCTCGGACGCTAATCCCTCAGATGGGTCTGGAGCCGCTGAGCAGGTACCGGCTTCTGAGGGTGTATTCAGACCTAAACATCTTTACATTAAAATGACTTCAGCATCAAAGGCAAAGACTAAAGCACTTTCTAAAGCAAGGAAACAAACTCAAGAGCCACGTGGACAGGCCTCTATGCCCAAAAAACAGTTGCTCAAAATGGCTGAAGACTTGATTACCTTGATCAGGGGTTCCCATCCCCCTCCTGATAAGAGGCCTAGGCAAGACACTGACTATGAATCTTCAGATCAGGTTTCTATTTCTTCTGATTCCTCTTCTGATCAGGAATATTCTCTTCCCCCATATGAGGATTATGATTCTGAAGAATCTATTCCTTCAGCATCCCCTCCTGAGGACTGTTCCTTTGGGGAAACCTTGCATACCATGAGGGAGCATTTCCACTGGGAGAGCCAAGATTTTTCAGAATCTAAAAGGAGGCTCAGGGATGTTCTTTTACTACCTCAGCACAGGCCTCTAGCTATTCCACCTGTGTTAGACATTGTAGATGTGTTTTCGGAGTGTAGTCTGACCCCTGACTCCTTACCCCCAGCTCCTTTTAAGCCTGACAGCTATTACAGGGTTCCTGACTCACACAAATTTATTTTTAAAAACCCTGCTGCTGACCCAGAAACTATTTCACAGGGTCCAAAGGGAGTTAAGGCTTCCACTGCAAAAAACCTAACCCCCTCTGACAGAGATTCAAGGGCACTGGATAAATGGGGAAAAAAGGTTTACACATCTGCAACTTTGGCTATAAGGGCCTTAAACTGTCAATTTCATATGCCTAAGTATCATCAACATGTCACGGGATTGCTTAAACAGAAAATGTTGTTAAATTCTGAATGTGCAGAAAACAAGGAAATGCAGGATTTATTGTATGCAGCAGAACAAGTTGAAAAACATACTTTTCAATGTGGTTTTGATTCTTTGGAGGCCTCCTGCAGGGCTGCAGTTACGGGTTCTGTAATTAGGAGGCATGCTTGGTTAAAGGAACAAAATCTGCCTGATCATGTTAAAGTTAAATTACTAGATGCACCTTTACAGCACGATACTTTGTTTGGTGTTAAGGCAGAAGAGGTGTTAAAGAAAATGGAGGACAAAGCTAAATCTATGCAAACTGTCAAAGAATTTTTACAAGTACAGCCACCTAAGTTTAGTAGACACTGGCCTACAAAATATTGGTCCTTTCCTGTGTCAGACAGACCTCAATGGGGCAGATCCAGATGCACTAGGGGCAGATCCCAGGCGCAAGATTCTTATAGGCCCAAGCAATGGGGTGCTTCTACCTCCAAAGCTGGAGAAGATAGATCACAAACATACAGAAAACAGTCCCAATGACTTCCCCCTGCCTGCACCAGGCACTTATCTTCTGGGAGCACCCTTAGGGGGAAAATTAGCACTTTTTGCTCAAAATTGGCACATCATAACCCAGGACAAGTGGGTTTTAAACATAGTGTCACAAGGATACAAGTTCCATTTCCATACTATGCCAAAGGCAAACGGCTGGCCAGATCTGCCAAAAAATCAATGGGCAGAGGCACAAAAACAAGTCTCCTCCCTCATGGACATGGGGGCCATTCAACAAGTACCAGAGCAAGAGCAGGGAGGGACAAGGATTTTACTCAAGACTTTTCTTGGTACCCAGAAAGGACAAGGCCTGGAGGCCGATACTGGACCTATCTATTCTGAACACTTTCCTGGATATTCCAAAATTCAAAATGTTGACTTTGCAGCAGCTTCCACCCATGTTGGGCAAGAATGCTTGGCTTGTCACTTTAGACCTAAAAGAGGCATACCTGCATGTTCCAATCAGACAATCATGCAGACGATACCTAATATTCAAGGCTGGTTCAATGCATTACCAATTCTCTGCACTGCCATTTGGCTTATCTACTGTGCCCAGGGTCTTCACAAAGTGGCTGGCACCAGTAATTGCATTCTGCAGACAAAGACGAATACAAATATATTCTTACTTGGACAACGGTCTCATTCAAGCAGAGAACAAGGACATTCTTCTTCAACATCTGGCGTTTGTGAAAAGATGTCTAACATGCCTAGGGTACACAGTCAACAAAAAGAAATCAAAACTAGTACCCTCACAAGAGATAACATTCCTGGGTGCAAGCTTGAATACAACTACCCAGATGGCTTATCTCACACCAGACAAACAAAGGCAACTGACTACTTATTTCAAAATGTTGGCAACAAAGGCCCAGTTATCTGCAAGAAAAATTCTGCAGGCTTTGGGCTTCATGGCATCCTGCATCCTACTAATTCCATATGCAAGACTGCATATGAAGAAACTTCAGTGGTACCTAAAAAGTGTTTGGACTCAACATTGCCACAGCCTGGAAACAGTCATTACTCTCATTCCTTGCCTGCAACAGGAGTTTCGATGGTGGGCAAAGGCTTATCACCAGAACAAGGTACAGCCATTCACATTACCTCCAGCCAGGCAGACACTAACAACGGATGCATCAGATTATGCCTGGGGAGCCCACATGTCAGGAAGAGGCATTCAGGGCACATGGTCCTCAAACCAAATGCATCTACATATCAATCAAAAAGAGATGTTAGCTGTTCAAAATGCCCTGACAGCCTTCAAGGACCTACTTCATCCCAGACAACTACTGATAAAGACAGACAACACCACGGTCATGTGATATATAAACAAGCAGGGGGGCCACACATTCTTACCCCCTTTGCAGACTAGCCATGACCTTGTGGGACACAGCTTTGACTTACCAAGTTCATCTGCAGGCACAGTTCCTGCCAGGAAAAGAAAATACTCTGGCAGATGAACTAAGCAGAAACCTCATGGATCCCCACGAGTGGAAACTGGATCCGCAAGTCTTCAGCATGATAACAAGGAAATGCGGATGCCCGGATATAGATCTATTTGCCTCCCCTCTCAATTACCAGCTAAAAAGATTCTGCACAAGGACTTATCACAGACAAGCATGGAAAGTGGACGCCCTATCTTTCAGCTGGAAAAACCTATCAGTATATGCCTTTCCTCCACTGCCTCTCCTCCCCAAGGTGGTTCTAAAGGTCAGGCAGGAGAAGCCAAAGATGATACTGATCACTCCAGACTGGCCACGCCAGTACTGTTATCCAATACTAAGGAACCTGTCTCTATACCCGGCTTTAACCTTACCTCAAAAACCTCGACTACTGTCCCAGCAAAACAATCAGATCATGCACAGCCAACTCAGGACATTAAACTTGGCAGCATGGCGGATAATGTAGTCATACAAAAAACACCTCTCAGTAAAGCTGTGATGGATGTCATTCTGGAAGCCAGAAGGCCTAGTACTAGACAGTCTTATGCTGGAAAATGGAAGAGATTCTGTGCCTGGAACCAGGCACAAGGAACTGATACAGCGGTACCAAATATTCCTCAGATTTTGCAATACTTAACTGAGATGCTGGACAAAGGCCTATCTTTTTCATCAATTAAAATTCATGCCTCTGCCATTTCAGCTCATTACAATACAGAGCCACCACTTTTTTCTCACCCTTTATTAAGGCAGTGCCTCAGAGGAGCCAAAAATTTAAGGCCCCCAAGAAGACTACCAATACCTGCATGGAACCTCAACTATGTCTTGGAAAAGCTCACCCTGCCTCCTTTTGAGCCAGCTGCTACAGCTAATATGAAGTTTTTATCTTGGAAAACAGCTCTGCTCTTAGCAATTACTTCTGCAAGATGAGTTTCAGGGCTACAGGCGCTCATGGCTGTGGAACCTTTCATAACTTTTTATCCAGACAGGGTCTCCCTGAGGACAAACTCAACATTTATGCTTAAAGTAGTGTCCAGTGTGGCTCTTAACCAAGCCATCGATCTGCCAACCTTTTACCCAAATCCACAGAACAAGGGGGAGAGAATTCTGCATTCTTTGGATGTACACAGACAGCTTAGATTCTACTTGGACAGAACCAAAGCTTTCAGGAAGACAGAGCAATTACTAGTGGCATTGACTTCAACAATTGGCTAAGCTTCTGGTGCCATTCTAAAGGGATCCAGTATCTGTCTACCTGGGATGACATGGTCGACAGACCAAGATGCTTTGCCAGAGATGGCCTGCACCTGTCACCCCTGGGATTCCGGATACTGGCTAAGGTTCTTGCCGTTCCTACAGTGCCTTTTTTAGGCAAGGTTCAAATGACAAATTCACCACTGTAACAGGAACAGGCAAGCAAAAACTGAGGGTGATGCTACTCAATGCTAGAAGTCTAAATCTCAAAATGCACTCACTCGAGGCACTCCTTAAAATGGAGAACATCGATATCTGTGCAGTGACTGAGACCTGGTTCAAGGCTCCAGAGAGCACCCCTGCACTACCAGGCTATAACTCATACCACACTTTTCGGCCATGTAACCTGGACCGGAACACCAAAGGCAGTGGTGTGTCCATATTCATTAAGGATATCCACACCTCCAGGCTAGTTGCTCAGCATAATGCAGCCAAGGTTATCCAAGTGCAACTAACTCTGGGCAAAACTGCAATTCAAATTGTAGCTTGCTACAGATCACCCACCATGCCCCAGAATTCCCACTCCTCTTTTCTTGATGTACTGGAAAATATTAGGGTTCAACCAAACATCCTAATAATGGGCGATTTCAACTACCCCACCAATAACTGGGAAAACTACTCATGTACCAACTCCTTCACTCAACGCTTTCTGGAATTCATAAACTCCAATGCCCTGGATCAACTTATCCACACCCCCATCAGGGGCAACAATATCCTAGATCTAGTCATTACCAATATGAGTGACTGGTGTTCCACACCTGAAGTCAACGCCTCATTGGTCCGATCCGACCATAAGCTAATCACCCTAGATATCCACATCCTGCCTCCACCCCCCATTAAGGAAACCATGGTAAAAAATTTCTCCAAAGCCAACTTTATGTTGGGTGAGAGGGGGGTAAAATCTTGATGATTGGATGGGAAATAGGAAATTCACCACAGGGATCACCTCTGTGGCTCTGCTCGACAGTGGCAAAGGAAAATAATTTTCTTGGGTGGCAAAAGCCAGGGTACCTTTTTGGCTGGGCTTGTATAGGCCCCAGGGCCAATAGCCTAGTACCTACCTATGAACCTATGAACCTATGAACCTATGCTGCAGGATCACAAGGAAAGCCTATCTCAAAGCAGACTATTTCTTAGTGGTTAGGCCACTGCATTTGTTTCTACTACTTACACCATGGCAAGCCAGTGCCTAAGGGCATTAGGCTTCATACCACCAGAGCTGCAGCCACCTCAGCAGCCTTTCTCAGGGGAGTACCAACCAGACACATGTTAGAGGAGGCTACTTGGAGTTCAGTGCACACCTTTACAAAGCATTATCATCTGCCACTCTACTCTAAATCCAGGGCAGGCTTTGCCACTGCAGTTCTGCAGGGCCTCATAGCTGCTCCTACTGCTGTCTAGTTCCAGCCTCCCAACCATAGCTTTGGGACTCTACCCAAATGTAATGACTGCAACAGTGAAACACGAAGAACATAGTACAGTTGTGTACACTTACCATAAATGTAGATGTTCGAGTGTATTCACTGTTGCAGTCCAGGTTACCCACCCGCCTTCCCCTTTTTTCTTTTGGATCTTATCTTTCCTTCTCTGATTTATACTACCTATGTGGTGTATTTGCTTATAGATGAAGGTAAAATTTATATTGATGTATTTCTGAATATATATATATATATATATATATATATATATAAAGTTTGGCTACCCTTTTTGGGGGCACCTAACATCTGGGGCAAGAAAAACTGAAGAAAATGGCGTCGGCTGCTTCTTTTATACCACTGACGACCTGACATTAGGGAAGGGGCGATAGCAGCTGATGCAGGACCCAAGACTTTGGAATTCAGGCCGGCTGAGGGCAACCTGTCAGCAGGATTACCCAAATGTAATGACTGCAACAGTGAATACACTCAAACATCTACATTTATGGTAAGTGTGCACAACTGTACTATCCCAGGATACAGCACTTACTAATGATATGCAAATGTAGCAAATGGTCACAATGTGTGGGGAATATGCATAATGCTGCAAATGCATTCCATAACACTATGTAATCAGTCATAAAGATGGTTGTGAGGATGAGCACAAACAGCTGGATCTAATGTGAAGCAGGATGGGCATCCCCCCTCCCCAACACGGTCAAAAGGCATACTATCTGCCATGTATGGTACACTGAGGATAGCATTTTGCAGTTCCATTGTACATCAGTGTCAAAATGTGTTTGTTGCAGGTAGTCTGGAGATTTGGTGACCTACTTTCTGCCACTTTGGCAGCGACACACTTACATGCAAATTGTCCAGCAGGAATCTCAACAAACTTTTACAAATATATAAGATAATGAAAGGCCTTTAAAGTTACAAGACTGCTTTTTGAAAATGTGGTACTAACTGTTCTACTAGTAAAGTGCATCAGCACTGTGGCTGAAATACTGAAACTGAAAATATAGAAGTACTGAAATATTGTTGCATACTAGAAAGAAAAAAATACAGCATTCTGAAATGCAGTGCTGAACAATGCATTGATATTTTCCAATTAAGTTTCTAGTTTTTGTAGGAAAACTAAACCCTTATGGGTAGATTTGACTTTGAAAGGGGATATATATATATATATATATATATATATATATATATATATATATATATATATATATATATATATATATTTAATAAACTGGTACCTCTATCCTATGATACAGTTCGGAATTGTATTGTTTTTTGTATATTGTATATATGTACATATGTATATATGTATGTACAATTGTATATTGTTTATTGTATTTTCACCAATAATCTAGCCTCTGCCACCAAACATGGCACACTCATACAATACGCAGATGACTCAGCCATCATCTGCTCAGCCCAGTCCCTACCCAAACTGAAAAAAGTCACACAGGAAGCCTTTTCTTCTGTTGAAACTTGGTTATCCGATGCCCAATTAATACTCAACCCAAACAAAACTAAACTATTCGTCTTCCAACCCACCAAACATACTCAAAACAACTCTCACTTTAACATCATAGCAAAAGACAACAACACTATTCACCCAACAGAACACACCAAATTGCTAGGAGTGGAAATAGACAATAAACTAAAATTTGACATTCACATATCCATGACCATAAAAAAGTCCACAAAAAACTAGGAGCATTATAGAGAAATAAGCAACTTTTCACCAAAGCAGCAAAGATTTCAGTAGCAAGTTCCAACCTTATCTCCACCCTACTTTATGCCCCTCCAATATATACCAACTTAAGGCAATGCGATCTAAACAAGCTAGAGACCTGCTACAACAAAATCGCCAAATTCGCCACAGGGGCATCCTACCATAGTCACCACTGTCTCTTACTTGCTGAACTGGGCTGGCTTGAACTCCCTCACCTCCTTCAATGGTATCAACTCTCACTCGCCCACAAACTAGTAAACCATCCACTAAACGTCCCATCCCTCCAGAATCTACTCCAACCCTATTGCACCACCACACCACTAAGATCCAGCAACAAAAATCACTTGCAGATCGCTAAAGCCAATAACTCTGCTGGTGAAGCACTATTCTCTTGCGCCATAGCCAAATTATGGAACTCCCTCCCACCCACAATTACCTCCGTACCATCATGGACCCACTTCAAAACTTTACTAAAAGTGCACCTAAAAACATGCTGACTATGCCCTTGCAACTCCCACTCTAATATCACCCACCCCATCCAAGCACTACCTTTCTTTCCACCCCACTAACTACCTTGATTATAGCAAGCTTGGATGGTCATAAGCCTACTACTTATTATACAGCAGGAACTTAGTATTGTAACAAATGTTAATGTCTTATGTACTTCACAGATAAAGATTCTAGTTGTCTACTGATGTATTATGTTTTTCATCTGTAACGATGTTTGTAATTAATTGCTATGTTAATCAAATTGTTAATCGCTATGTAAATCCAATGTAATTACTGTCTGTATATTTTAACTGTGGAGCTTTTCTCTCCGGGCCTCCGCTGAAAATGGACCTATGTCCAGTCGGACACTCCTGGTCAACAAATGTAAAATAAAAATAATAAAATAAATATTGTCATGTGGCCAGCATCCTGCAACACAGTACAGCCTGTAGTACATGCTGAAGAAGCTCACCACAAGCAACTGGTGTCTGCTTTATTGTAAGGGTCATCCTGAATAACCATGGTGTCTGTCGTATTGTAAGGGGGGTCCTGAATAACCATGATGTCTGTCTTATTGTAAGGGTCATCCTGAATAACCATGGTGTCTGTCTTATTGTAAGGGTCATCCTGAATAACCATGGTGTCTGTCTTATTGTAAGGGTCATCCTGAATAACCATAGTGTCTGTCTTATTGTAAAGGGCATCCTAAATAACCATGGTGTCTGTCTTATTGTAAAGGGCATCCTGAATAACCATGGTGTCTGTCTTATTGTAAGGTTCATCCTGAATAACCATGGTGTCTGTCTTATTGTAAAGGACATTCTGAATAACCATGGTGTCTATCTTATTATAAGGGTCATCCTGAATTGCCATGGTGTCTGCCTTATTGTAAGGGTCATCCAGAATAACCATGGTGTCTGTCTTATTGTAAGGGTCATCCTGAATAACCATGGTGTCTGTCTTATTGTAAGGGTCACCCAGAATAACCATGGTGTCTGCCTTATTGTAAAGGGCATCTTGAAAAACCATGGTGTCTGTCTTATTGTAAGGGTCATCCTGAACAAACATGGTGTCTGTTTATTGTAAGGGTCATTCTGAATAACCATGGTGTCTGTCTTATTATAAGGGTCATCCTGAATAACCATGGTGCCTGTCTTATTGTAAGGGTCCTTCTGAATAGCCATGGTGTCTGTCTTATTGTAAGGGTCATCCTGAGTAATCATGGTGTATGTCTTATTGTAAAAGGCATCCTGAATAACCATGGTGTCTGTCTTATTGTAAGGGTCATCCTGAATAGCATGGTGCCTGTCTCATTGTAAAGGGCATCCTGAATAATGATGCTGTCTGTCTTATTGTAAGGGTCATCCTGAATAGCCATGATGTCCGCCTTACTGTAAGGGTCATCCTGAATAGCCATGGTGTCTGCCTTATTGTAAGGGGCATCCTGAATAACCATGGTGTTTGTCTTATTGTAAGGGTCATCCTGAATAGCCATGGTGTCTGTCTTATTGTAAGGGTCATCCTGAATAACCATGGTATTTGTCTTATTGTATAACGATGGTATTTGTCTTATTGTAAGGGTCATCCTGAATAGCCATGGTGTCTGTCTTATTGTAAGGGTAATCCTGAATAACCATACTGTATGTCTTATTGGAAAGTCCATCCTGAATAACCATGGTGTCTGTTTTATTGTAAAGGGCATCCTGAATAACCATGGTGTCTGTCTTATTGTAAGGGTCATCCTGAATAACCATGGTATATTGTAAGGGTCATCCTGAATAGCCATGGTATCTGCCTTATTGTAAGGGTCATCCTGAATAACCATGGCATCTGTCTGATTCTAAGGGTTATCCTGAATAACCATGGTGTCTGTCTTATTGGAAAAGGCATCCTAAATAACCATAGTGTCTGTCTAAGGATTGTAAGGGTCATCCTGAATAGCCATGGTGTCTGCTTTATTGTAAGGTTCATCCTGAATAACCATGGTGTCTGTCTTATTCTATGGGTCATCCTGAATAATCATGGTGTCTGCCTTATTGTAAAGGTCATCCTGAATAACCATGGTGTCTGTCTTATTGTAAGGGTCATACTGAATAGCCATGGTGTCTGTCTTATTGTAAGAGTCATCCTGAATAACGATGGTATCTGTCTTATTGTAAATGGCATCCTGAATAACCGTGGTGTCTGTCTTATTGTAAAGGGCATCCTGAATAATCATGGTGTCTGTTTTATTGTAAGGGTCATCCTGAATAACCATGGTGTCTGTTTTATTGTAAGGGTCATCCTGAATAACCATGGTGTCTGTCTTATTCTAAGGGTCATCCTGAATAACCATGGTGTCTGTCTTATTCTAAGGGTCATGAATAACCATGGTGCCTGTCTCATTGTAAGGGTCATCCTGAATACCATGGTGTTTGTCTTATTTTAAGGGTGATCCTGAATAACCATGATGTCTGTCTTATTGTAAAGGGCATCCTGAATAACCATGGTGCCTGTCTTATTGTAAGGGTCATCCTGAATAACTATGGTGTCTGTCTTACTGTAAAGGGGATCCTGAATAACTATGGTGTCTTTCTTACTGTAAGGGTCATCCTGAATAGCCATGGGGTCTGCCTTAATGTAAGGGTCATACTGAATAGCCATGGTGTCTGTCTTATTGTAAGGGTCATCCTGAATAGCCATGGTGTCTGTCTTATTGTAAAGGTCATCCTGAATAACCATGGTTTCAGTCTTATTGGAAAGGGTATCCTGAATAACCATGGTGTCTGTCTTATTGTAAACGGCATTCTCAATAACCATGGTGTCTGTCTTATTGTAAGGGTCATCCTGAATAACCATGGTATTTGTCTTATTGTAAGGATCATCCTGAATAACCATGGTATCTGTCTTATTCTAAGGGTTATACTGAATAACCATGGTGTCTGTCTTATTGCAAAGGGCATCCTGAATAGCCATGGTATCTGTCTTATTGTAAGGATCGTCCTGAATAACCACGGTGTCTGTCTTATTGTAAAGGGCATCCTGAATAATCATGGTGTCTGTTTTATTGTAAGGGTCATCCTGAATAACCATGGTGTCTGTCTTATTCTAAGGGTCATCATGAATAACCATGGTGCCTGTCTTATTGTAAGGGTCATCCTGAATAACCATGGTGTCTGTCTTATTTTAAGGGTCATCCTGAATAACCATGATGTTTGCCTTATTGTAAAGGGCATCCTGAATAACCATGGTGCCTGTCTTATTGTAAGGGTCATCCTGAATAACTATGGTGTCTGTCTTACTGTAAAGGGCATCCTGAATAACTATGGTGTCTTTCTTACTGTAAGGGTCATCCTGAATAGCCATGGGGTCTGCCTTAATGTAAGGGTCATCCTGAATAGCCATGGTGTCTGTCTTATTGTAAGGGTCATCCTGAATAGCCATGGTGTCTGTCTTATTGTAAGGGTCATCCTGAATAACCATGATGTCTGTCTTATTGGAAAGGGTATCCTGAATAACCATGGTGTCTGTCTTATTGTAAGGGTCATCCTGAATAACCATGGTATTTGTCTTATTGTAAGGGTCATCCTGAATAACCATGGTATCTGTCTTATTCTAAGGGTTATCCTGAATAACCATGGTGTCTGTCTTATTGCAAAGGGCATCCTGAATAGCCATGGTATCTGTCTTATTGTAAGGATCATCCTGGATAACCATGGTGTCTGTCTTATTGTAAAGGGCATCCTGAATAATCATGGTGCCTGTCTTATTGTAAGGGTCATCCTGAATAACTATGGTGTTTGTCTTACTGTAAAGGGCATCCTGAATAACTATGGTGTCTTTCTTACTGTAAGGGTCATCCTGAATAGCCATGGGGTCTGCCTTAATGTAGGGGTCATCCTGAATAGCCATGGTGTCTGTCTTATTGTAAGGGTCATCCTGAATAACCATGGTATTTGTCTTATTGTTAGGGTCATCCTGAATAACCATGGTATCTGTCTTATTCTAAGGGTTATCCTGAATAACCATGGTGTCTGTCTTATTGCAAAGGGCATTCTGAATAGCCATGGTATCTGTCTTATTGTAAGGATCATCCTGAATAACCACGGTGTCTGTCTTATTGTAAAAGGCATCCTGAATAACCATGGTGCCTGTCTTATTGTAAGGGTCATAGTTTCATAGTTTCATAGTATAGTACTAGGCTATCTGCCCTGGGGCATTTGTAAGCCTAGCCATAGTGATGTGGCTTTTGCCACCCCATGAAATGGTACAAAAAATGTACAGAATAAATTTAGAATACTGTGCCTCTGTCTAGTAGTGACACAATGAAGGTCCCCTTATATAATAGAATTAGTTTACTGTGCCCCTGTCTAGCAGTGACACAGATGTGACCCCTGGGGAAAACTTACGATCTCCCATCCACTCATCAAGATTTCTCTTGAAGAGAGTCAGTGTGGGGCTCTGCCTAATACGAACTGGGATCTTGTTCCAAAGCATGGGAAGCCTCTGGGTTATGAATCTATCCCTCCAGCATGTCCTATTCATCCTTGTGCCGAGGTTTAAGTCTTTAGCTCTCGTGGTCCTGATGGATTTGGATTTTTTGAGGTGGAGCATGTCCATAAGATCCTGATTGGACATGGCCTTGTATGTCAGGCAGAGATCACCTCTGTGCAGGCAGTATGCTACTGAATAGAGCTGAAGTTTCTTTAGTCTGGCAGAATAAGACATATGTTGGTGACCCTTGATCCTCTTGGTGAGGTACTTTTGTGGTCTCTCCAGCTGTTGCAAATGCCGGGTGAGGTACATACCAAATGGGGCATTGTACTCAATCATGGGTCTGATGAGGGAGGAGTATAGGGGTACAATGACATCCTTGGATCTGGATGTGAATCCAGGGCATCCTGAATAACTATGGTGTCTGTCTTACTGTAAAGGGCATCCTGAATAACTATGGCGTCTTTCTTACTGTAAGGATCATCCTTAATAGCCATGATGTATGTCTTATTGTAAGGGTCATCCTGAATAGCCGTGGTGTCTCCCTAATTGTAAGGGTCATCCTGAATAACAATGGTGTCTGTTTTATTCTAAGGGTCATCCTGAATAACCGTGGTGTCTGTCTTATTGTAAAGGTCACCCTGAATAACCATGGTATCTGTCTTATTGTAAGGGTCATACTGAATAGCCATGGTATCTGTCTTATTGTAAGGGTCATCCTGAATAACCATAGAGTCTGTCTTATAGTAAGGGTCACCCTGAATAACCATGGTGTTTATCTTATTGTAAGGGTCATCCTGAATAAACATGGTGTCTGTCTTATTCTAAAGGGCATCCTGAATAACCATGGCGCCTGTCTTATTCTAAGGGTCATCATGAATAACCATGGTGTCTGTCTTATTGTGAAGGGCATCCTGAATAACAATGGTGTCTGTCTTGTTGTAAGGTTCATCCTGAATAACCATGGTGTCTGTCTTATTGTAAAGGACATCCTGAATAACCATGGTGTCTATCTTATTATAAGGGTCATCCTGAATAGCCATGGTGTCTGCCTTATTGTAAGGGTCATCCAGAATAACCATGGTGTCTGTCTTATTGTAAGGGTCATCCTGAATAACCATGGTGTCTGTCTTATTGTAAGGGTCATCCAGAATAACCATGGTGTCTGTCTTATTGTAAAGGGCATCTTGAATAACCACGGTGTCTGTCTTATTGTAAGGGTCATCCTGAAGAACCATGGTGTCTGTTTATTGTAAGGGTCCTTCTGAATAGCCATGGTGTCTGTCTTATTGTAAGGGGCATCCTGAGTAATCATGGTGTATGTCTTATTGTAAAAGGCATCCTGAATAACCATGGTGTCTGTCTTATTGTAAGGGTCATCCTGAATAGCATGGTGCCTGTCTCATTGTAAAGGGCATCCTGAATAATGATGCTGTCTGTCTTATTGTAAGGGTCATCCTGAATAGCCATGATGTCCGCCTTACTGTAAGGGTCATCCTGAATAGCCATGATGTCCGCCTTACTGTAAGGGTCATCCTGAATAACCATGGTGTTTGTCTTATTGTAAGGGTCATCCTGAATAGCCATGGTGTCTGTCTTATTGTAAGGGTCATTCTGAATAACCATGGTATCTGTCTTATTGTAAGGGTTATCTTGAATAGCCATGGTGTCTGTCTTATTGTAAGGGTAATCCTGAATAACCATGGTGTCTGTCTTATTGGAAAGGCCATCCTGAACAACCATGGTGTCTGTCTTATTGTAAAGGGCATCCTGAATAACCATGGTGTCTATCTTATTGTAAGGGTCCTTCTGAATAGCCATGGTGTCTGTCTTATTGTAAGGGTCATCCTGAGTAATCATGGTGTATGTCTTATTGTAAAAGGCATCCTGAATAACCATGGTGTCTGTCTTATTGTAAGGGTCATCCTGAATAGCATGGTGCCTGTCTCATTGTAAAGGGCATCCTGAATAACGATGCTGTCTGTCTTATTGTAAGGGTCATCCTGAATAGCCATGATGTCTGCCTTACTGTAAGGGTCATCCTGAATAACCATGGTGTTTGTCTTATTGTAAGGGTCATCCTGAATAGCCATGGTGTCTGTCGTATTGTAAGGGTCATTCTGAATAACCATGGTATCTGTCTTATTGTAAGGGACATCCTGAATAGCCATGGTGTCTGTCTTATTGAAAGGGTACTCCTGAATAACCATGGTGTCTGTCTTATTGGAAAGGCCATCCTGAACAACCATGGTGTCTGTCTTATTGTAAAGGGCATCCTGAATAACCATGGTGTCTGTCTTATTATAAGGGTCATCCTGAATAACCATGGTATCTGCCTTATTGTAAGGGTCATCCTGAATAACCATGGCATCTGTCTGATTCTAAGGGTTATCCTGAATAACCGTGGTGTCTGTCTTATTGGAAAAGGCATCCTGAATAACCATGGTGTCTGTCTTATTGTAAGGATCCTGAATAGCATGGTGCCTGTCTCATTGTAAAGGGCATCCTGAATAACAATGGTGTCTGTCTTGTTGTAAGGTTCATCCTGAATAACCATGGTGTCTGTCTTATTGTAAAGGACATCCTGAATAACCATGGTGTCTATCTTATTATAAGGGTCATCCTGAATAGCCATGGTGTCTGCCTTATTGTAAGGGTCATCCAGAATAACCATGGTGTCTGTCTTATTGTAAGGGTCATCCTGAATAACCATGGTGTCTGTCTTATTGTAAGGGTCATCCAGAATAACCATGGTGTCTGTCTTATTGTAAAGGGCATCTTGAATAACCACGGTGTCTGTCTTATTGTAAGGGTCATCCTGAAGAACCATGGTGTCTGTTTATTGTAAGGGTCCTTCTGAATAGCCATGGTGTCTGTCTTATTGTAAGGGGCATCCTGAGTAATCATGGTGTATGTCTTATTGTAAAAGGCATCCTGAATAACCATGGTGTCTGTCTTATTGTAAGGGTCATCCTGAATAGCATGGTGCCTGTCTCATTGTAAAGGGCATCCTGAATAATGATGCTGTCGGTCTTATTGTAAGGGTCATCCTGAATAGCCATGATGTCCGCCTTACTGTAAGGGTCATCCTGAATAGCCATGATGTCCGCCTTACTGTAAGGGTCATCCTGAATAACCATGGTGTTTGTCTTATTGTAAGGGTCATCCTGAATAGCCATGGTGTCTGTCTTATTGTAAGGGTCATTCTGAATAACCATGGTATCTGTCTTATTGTAAGGGTCATCTTGAATAGCCATGGTGTCTGTCTTATTGTAAGGGTAATCCTGAATAACCATGGTGTCTGTCTTATTGGAAAGGCCATCCTGAACAACCATGGTGTCTGTCTTATTGTAAAGGGCATCCTGAATAACCATGGTGTCTATCTTATTGTAAGGGTCCTTCTGAATAGCCATGGTGTCTGTCTTATTGTAAGGGTCATCCTGAGTAATCATGGTGTATGTCTTATTGTAAAAGGCATCCTGAATAACCATGGTGTCTGTCTTATTGTAAGGTCATCCTGAATAGCATGGTGCCTGTCTCATTGTAAAGGGCATCCTGAATAACGATGCTGTCTGTCTTATTGTAAGGTTCATCCTGAATAGCCATGATGTCTGCCTTACTGTAAGGGTCATCCTGAATAACCATGGTGTTTGTCTTATTGTAAGGGTCATCCTGAATAGCCATGGTGTCTGTCTTATTGTAAGGGTCATTCTGAATAACCATGGTATCTGTCTTATTGTAAGGGTCATCCTGAATAGCCATGGTGTCTGTCTTATTGTAAGGGTAATCCTGAATAACCATGGTGTCTGTCTTATTGGAAAGGCCATCCTGAACAACCATGGTGTCTGTCTTATTGTAAAGGGCATCCTGAATAACCATGGTGTCTGTCTTATTGTAAGGGTCATCCTGAATAACCATGGTATCTGCCTTATTGTAAGGGTCATCCTGAATAACCATGGCATCTGTCTGATTCTAAGGGTTATCCTGAATAACCGTGGTGTCTGTCTTATTGGAAAAGGCATCCTGAATAACCATGGTGTCTGTCTTATTGTAAGGATCCTGAATAGCATGGTGCCTGTCTCATTGTAAAGGGCATCCTGAATAACCATGGTGTCTGTCTTACTGTAAGGGTTATCCTGAATAGCAATGGTGTCTGCCTTATTGTAAGAGTCATCCTGAATAACCATGGTGTCTGTCTTATTGTAAGGGTCATCCTGAATAACCATGGTGTCTGTCTTATTGTAAAGGGCATCCTGAATAACCATGGCATGTCTTATTGTAAGGGTCATCCTGAATAACCATGGTGTCTGTCTTATAGTAAGGGTCACCCTGAATAACCATGGTGTTTATCTTATTGTAAGGGTCATCCTGAATAAACATGGAGTCTGTCTTATTCTAAAGGGCATCCTGAATAACCATGGCGCCTGTCTTATTCTAAGGGTCATCATGAATAACCATGGTGTCTGTCTTATTGTGAAGGGCATCCTGAATAACAATGGTGTCTGTCTTGTTGTAAGGTTCATCCTGAATAACCATGGTGTCTGTCTTATTGTAAAGGACATCCTGAATAACCATGGTGTCTATCTTATTATAAGGGTCATCCTGAATAGCCATGGTGTCTGCCTTATTGTAAGGGTCATCCAGAATAACCATGGTGTCTGTCTTATTGTAAGGGTCATCCTGAATAACCATGGCGTCTGTCTTACTGTAAGGGTCATCCAGAATAACCATGGTGTCTGTCTTATTGTAAAGGGCATCTTGAATAACCACGGTGTCTGTCTTATTGTAAGGGTCATCCTGAAGAACCATGGTGTCTGCTTATTGTAAGGGTCATTCTGAATAACCATGGTGTCTGTCTTATTGTAAGGGTCATCCTGAGTAATCATGGTGTATGTCTTATTGTAAGGGTCATCCTGAATAACCATGGCATCTGTCTTACTGTAAGGGTCATCCAGAATAACCATGGTGTCTGTCTTATTGTAAAGGGCATCTTGAATAACCACGGTGTCTGTCTTATTGTAAGGGTAATCCTGAATAACCATGGTGTCTGTCTTATTGGAAAGGCCATCCTGAACAACCATGGTGCCTGTCTTATTGTAAAGGGCATCCTGAATAACCATGGTGTCTGTCTTATTATAAGGGTCATCCTGAATAACCATGGTATCTGCCTTATTGTAAGGGTCATCCTGAATAACCATGGCATCTGTCTGATTCTAAGGGTTATCCTGAATAACCGTGGTGTCTGTCTTATTGGAAAAGGCATCCTGAATAACCATGGTGTCTGTCTTATTGTAAGGATCCTGAATAGCATGGTGCCTGTCTCATTGTAAAGGGCATCCTGAATAACCATGGTGTCTGTCCTACTGTAAGGGTTATCCTGAATAGCAATGGTGTCTGCCTTATTGTAAGAGTCATCCTGAATAACCATGGTGTCTGTCTTATTGTAAGGGCCATCCTGAATAACCTTGGTGTCTGTCTTATTGTAAGGGTCATCCTGAATAAACATGGTGTCTGTCTTATTGTAAAGGGCATCCTGAATAACCATGGCATGTCTTATTGTAAGGGTCATCCTGAATAACCATGGTGTCTGTCTTATTGTAAGGGTCATCCTCAATAACCATAGTGTCTGTCTTATTGTAAAGGGCATCCTGAATAACCATGGTGTCTGTCCTACTGTAAGGGTTATCCTGAATAGCAATGGTGTCTGCCTTATTGTAAGAGTCATCCTGAATAACTATGGTGTCTGTCTTATTGTAAGGGCCATCCTGAATAACCTTGGTGTCTATCTTATTGTAAGGGTCATCCTGAATAACCATGGTGTCTGTCTTATTGTAAAGGGCATCCTGAATAACCATGGCATGTCTTATTGTAAGGGTCATCCTGAATAACCATGGTGTCCGTCTTATTGTAAGGGTCATCCTCAATAACCATGGTGTCTGTCTTATTATAAGGGTCATCCTGAATAACCATGGTGTCTATCTTATTGTAAGGGGGCATCCTGAATAACCATGGTGTTTGTCTTATTGTAAAGGGCATCCTGATTAACCATGGTGTCTGCCTTTTTGTAAGGGTCATCCTGAATAACCATGGTGTCTGTCTTATTGTAAGTTTCATCCTGAATAACCATGGTATCTGTCTTATTGTAAAAGGCATCCTGAATAACTATGGTGTCTGTCTTATTGTAGGGTCATTCTGAATAACCATGGTGTCTGTCTTATTGTAAAGGGCATCCTGAATAACCATGGTGTCCGTCTTATTGTAAGGGTCATCCTGAATAACCATGGTGTCTATCTTATTGTAAGGGTCATCGTGAATAACCATGGTGCCTGTCTTATTGTAAGGGTCATCCTGAATAACAATGGTGTCTGTTCTATTCTAAGGGTCATCCTGAATAACCATGGTGTCTGTCTTATTGTAAAGGTCACCCTGAATAACCATGGTATCTGTCTTATTGTAAGGGTCATACTGAATAGCCATGGTGTCTGTCTTATTGTAAGGGTCATCCTGAATAACCATGGAGTCTGTCTTATAGTAAGGGTCACCCTGAATAACCATGGTGTTTATCTTATTGTAAGGGTCATCCTGAATAAACATGGTGTCTGTCTTATTCTAAAGGGCATCCTGAATAACCATGGTGCCTGTCTTATTCTAAGGGTCATCATGAATAACCATGGTGTCTGTCTTATTGTGAAGGGCATCCTGAATAACAATGGTGTCTTTCTTACTGTAAGGATCATCCTGAATAGCCATGATGTCTGCCTTATTGTAAGGGTCATCCTGAATAGCCATGGTGTCTCCCTAATTGTAAGGGTCATCCTGAATAACCATGGTGTCTGTTTTATTCTAAGGGTCATCCTGAATAACCATGGTGTCTGTCTTATTGTAAAGGTCACCCTGAATAACCATGGTATCTGTCTTATTGTAAGGGTCATACTGAATAGCCATGGTGTCTGTCTTATTGTAAGGGTCATCCTGAATAACCATAGAGTCTGTCTTATAGTAAGGGTCACCCTGAATAACCATGGTGTTTATCTTATTGTAAGGGTCATGCTGAATAAACATGGTGTCTGTCTTATTCTAAAGGGCATCCTGAATAACCATGGCGCCTGTCTTATTCTCAGGGTCATCATGAATAACCATGGTGTCTGTCTTATTCTGAAGGGCATCCTGAATAACAATGGTGTCTGTCTTGTTGTAAGGTTTATCCTGAATAACCATGGTGTCTGTCTTATTGTAAAGGACATCCTGAATAACCATGGTGTCTATCTTATTATAAGGGTCATCCTGAATAGCCATGGTGTCTGCCTTATTGTAAGGGTCATCCAGAATAACCATGGTGTCTGTCTTATTGTAAGGGTCATCCTGAATAACCAGGGTGCCTGTCTTATTGTAAGGGTCATCCAGAATAACCATGGTGTCTGTCTTATTGTAAAGGGCATCTTGAATAACCACGGTGTCTGTCTTATTGTAAGGGTCATCCTGAAGAACCATGGTGTCTGTTTATTGTAAGGGTCCTTCTGAATAGCCATGGTATCTGTCTTATTGTAAGGGGCATCCTGAGTAATCATGGTGTATGTCTTATTGTAAAAGGCATCCTGAATAACCATGGTGTCTGTCTTATTGTAAGGGTCATCCTGAATAGCATGGTGCCTGTCTCATTGTAAAGGGCATCCTGAATAATGATGCTGTCTGTCTTATTGTAAGGGTCATCCTGAATAGCCATGATGTCCGCCTTACTGTAAGGGTCATCCTGAATAGCCATGATGTCCGCCTTACTGTAAGGGTCATCCTGAATAACCATGGTGTTTGTCTTATTGTAAGGGTCATCCTGAATAGCCATGGTGTCTGTCTTATTGTAAGGGTCATTCTGAATAACCATGGTATCTGTCTTATTGTAAGGGTCATCTTGAATAGCCATGGTGTCTGTCTTATTGTAAGGGTAATCCTGAATAACCATGGTGTCTGTCTTATTGGAAAGGCCATCCTGAACAACCATGGTGTCTGTCTTATTGTAAAGGGCATCCTGAATAACCATGGTGTCTATCTTATTGTAAGGGTCCTTCTGAATAGCCATGGTGTCTGTCTTATTGTAAGTGTCATCCTGAGTAATCATGGTGTATGTCTTATTGTAAAAGGCATCCTGAATAACCATGGTGTCTGTCTTATTGTAAGGGTCATCCTGAATAGCATGGTGCCTGTCTCATTGTAAAGGGCATCCTGAATAACGATGCTGTCTGTCTTATTGTAAGGGTCATCCTGAATAGCCATGATGTCTGCCTTACTGTAAGGGTCATCCTGAATAACCAGGGTGTTTGTCTTATTGTAAGGGTCATCCTGAATAGCCATGGTGTCTGTCTTATTGTAAGGGTCATTCTGAATAACCATGGTATCTGTCTTATTGTAAGGGACATCCTGAATAGCCATGGTGTCTGTCTTATTGTAAGGGTAATCCTGAATAACCATGGTGTCTGTCTTATTGGAAAGGCCATCCTGAACAACCATGGTGTCTGTCTTATTGTAAAGGGCATCCTGAATAACCATGGTGTCTGTCTTATTATAAGGGTCATCCTGAATAACCATGGTATCTGCCTTATTGTAAGGGTCATCCTGAATAACCATGGCATCTGTCTGATTCTAAGGGTTATCCTGAATAACCGTGGTGTCTGTCTTATTGGAAAAGGCATCCTGAATAACCATGGTGTCTGTCTTATTGTAAGGATCCTGAATAGCATGGTGCCTGTCTCATTGTAAAGGGCATCCTGAATAACCATGGTGTCTGTCCTACTGTAAGGGTTATCCTGAATAGCAATGGTGTCTGCCTTATTGTAAGAGTCATCCTGAATAACCATGGTGTCTGTCTTATTGTAAGGGCCATCCTGAATAACCTTGGTGTCTGTCTTATTGTAAGGGTCATCCTGAATAACCATGGTGTCTGTCTTATTGTAAAGGGCATCCTGAATAACCATGGCATGTCTTATTGTAAGGGTCATCCTGAATAACCATGGTGTCTGTCTTATTGTAAGGGTCATCCTCAATAACCATAGTGTCTGTCTTATTGTAAAGGGCATCCTGAATAACCATGGTGTCTGTCCTATGGTAAGGGTTATCCTGAATAGCAATGGTGTCTGCCTTATTGTAAGAGTCATCCTGAATAACTATGGTGTCTGTCTTATTGTAAGGGCCATCCTGAATAACCTTGGCGTCTGTCTTATTGTAAGGGTCATCCTGAATAACCATGGTGTCTGTCTTATTGTAAAGGGCATCCTGAATAACCATGGCATGTCTTATTGTAAGGGTCATCCTGAATAACCATGGTGTCCGTCTTATTGTAAGGGTCATCCTCAATAACCATGGTGTCTGTCTTATTATAAGGGTCATCCTGAATAACCATGGTGTCTATCTTATTGTAAGGGGGCATCCTGAATAACCATGGTGTTTGTCTTATTGTAAAGGGCATCCTGAATAACCATGGTGTCTGTCTTTTTGTAAGGGTCATCATGAATAACCATGGTGTCTGTCTTATTGTAAGGTTCATCCTGAATAACCATGGTATCTGTCTTATTGTAAAAGGCATCCTGAATAACTATGGTGTCTGTCTTATTGTAGGGTCATTCTGAATAACCATGGTGTCTGTCTTATTGTAAAGGGCATCCTGAATAACCATGGTGTCCGTCTTATTGTAAGGGTCATCCTGAATAACCATGGTGTCTATCTTATTGTAAGGGTCATCGTGAATAACCATGGTGCCTGTCTTATTGTAAGGGTCATCCTGAATAACAATGGTGTCTGTTTTATTCTAAGGGTCATCCTGAATAACCATGGTGTCTGTCTTATTGTAAAGGTCACCCTGAATAACCATGGTATCTGTCTTATTGTAAGGGTCATACTGAATAGCCATGGTGTCTGTCTTATTGTAAGGGTCATCCTGAATAACCATGAAGTCTGTCTTATAGTAAAGGTCACCCTGAATAACCATGGTGTTTATCTTATTGTAAGGGTCATCCTGAATAAACATGGAGTCTGTCTTATTCTAAAGGGCATCCTGAATAACCATGGCGCCTGTCTTATTCTAAGGGTCATCATGAATAACCATGGTGTCTGTCTTATTGTGAAGGGCATCCTGAATAACAATGGTGTCTGTCTTGTTGTAAGGTTCATCCTGAATAACCATGGTGTCTGTCTTATTGTAAAGGACATCCTGAATAACCATGGTGTCTATCTTATTATAAGGGTCATCCTGAATAGCCATGGTGTCTGCCTTATTGTAAGGGTCATCCAGAATAACCATGGTGTCTGTCTTATTGTAAGGGTCATCCTGAATAACCATGGCATCTGTCTTACTGTAAGGGTCATCCAGAATAACCATGGTGTCTGTCTTATTGTAAAGGGCATCTTGAATAACCACGGTGTCTGTCTTATTGTAAGGGTCATCCTGAAGAACCATGGTGTCTGCTTATTGTAAGGGTCATTCTGAATAACCATGGTGTCTGTCTTATTGTAAGGGTCATCCTGAGTAATCATGGTGTATGTCTTATTGTAAGGGTCATCCTGAATAACCATGGCGTCTGTCTTACTGTAAGGGTCATCCAGAATAACCATGGTGTCTGTCTTATTGTAAAGGGCATCTTGAATAACCACGGTGTCTGTCTTATTGTAAGGGTAATCCTGAATAACCATGGTGTCTGTCTTATTGGAAAGGCCATCCTGAACAACCATGGTGCCTGTCTTATTGTAAAGGGCATCCTGAATAACCATGGTGTCTGTCTTATTATAAGGGTCATCCTGAATAACCATGGTATCTGCCTTATTGTAAGGGTCATCCTGAATAACCATGGCATCTGTCTGATTCTAAGGGTTATCCTGAATAACCGTGGTGTCTGTCTTATTGGAAAAGGCATCCTGAATAACCATGGTGTCTGTCTTATTGTAAGGATCCTGAATAGCATGGTGCCTGTCTCATTGTAAAGGGCATCCTGAATAACCATGGTGTCTGTCCTACTGTAAGGGTTATCCTGAATAGCAATGGTGTCTGCCTTATTGTAAGAGTCATCCTGAATAACCATGGTGTCTGTCTTATTGTAAGGGCCATCCTGAATAACCTTGGTGTCTGTCTTATTGTAAGGGTCATCCTGAATAAACATGGTGTCTGTCTTATTGTAAAGGGCATCCTGAATAACCATGGCATGTCTTATTGTAAGGGTCATCCTGAATAACCATGGTGTCTGTGTTATTGTAAGGGTCATCCTCAATAACCATAGTGTCTGTCTTATTGTAAAGGGCATCCTGAATAACCATGGTGTCTGTCCTACTGTAAGGGTTATCCTGAATAGCAATGGTGTCTGCCTTATTGTAAGAGTCATCCTGAATAACTATGGTGTCTGTCTTATTGTAAGGGCCATCCTGAATAACCTTGGTGTCTATCTTATTGTAAGGGTCATCCTGAATAACCATGGTGTCTGTCTTATTGTAAAGGGCATCCTGAATAACCATGGCATGTCTTATTGTAAGGGTCATCCTGAATAACCATGGTGTCCGTCTTATTGTAAGGGTCATCCTCAATAACCATGGTGTCTGTCTTATTATAAGGGTCATCCTGAATAACCATGGTGTCTATCTTATTGTAAGGGGGCATCCTGAATAACCATGGTGTTTGTCTTATTGTAAAGGGCATCCTGAATAACCATGGTGTCTGTCTTTTTGTAAGGGTCATCATGAATAACCATGGTGTCTGTCTTATTGTAAGGTTCATCCTGAATAACCATGGTATCTGTCTTATTGTAAAAGGCATCCTGAATAACTATGGTGTCTGTCTTATTGTAGGGTCATTCTGAATAACCATGGTGTCTGTCTTATTGTAAAGGGCATCCTGAATAACCATGGTGTCCGTCTTATTGTAAGGGTCATCCTGAATAACCATGGTGTCTATCTTATTGTAAGGGTCATCGTGAAAAACCATGGTGCCTGTCTTATTGTAAGGGTCATCCTGAATAACAATGGTGTCTGTTTTATTCTAAGGGTCATCCTGAATAACCATGGTGTCTGTCTTATTGTAAAGGTCACCCTGAATAACCATGGTATCTGTCTTATTGTAAGGGTCATACTGAATAGCCATGGTGTCTGTCTTATTGTAAGGGTCATCCTGAATAACCATGGAGTCTGTCTTATAGTAAGGGTCACCCTGAATAACCATGGTGTTTATCGTATTGTAAGGGTCATCCTGAATAAACATGGTGTCTGTCTTATTCTAAAGGGCATCCTGAATAACCATGGCACCTGTCTTATTCTAAGGGTCATCATGAATAACCATGGTGTCTGTCTTATTGTGAAGGGCATCCTGAATAACAATTGTGTCTGTCTTGTTGTAAGGTTCATCCTGAATAACCATGGTGTCTGTCTTATTGTAAAGGACATCCTGAATAACCATGGTGTCTATCTTATTATAAGGGTCATCCTGAATAGCCATGGTGTCTGCCTTATTGTAAGGGTCATCCAGAATAACCATGGCGTCTGTCTTATTGTAAGGGTCATCCTGAATAACCATGGCGTCTGTCTTACAGTAAGGGTCATCCAGAATAACCATGGTGTCTGTCTTATTGTAAAGGGCATCTTGAATAACCACGGTGTCTGTCTTATTGTAAGGGTCATCCTGAAGAACCATGGTGTCTGCTTATTGTAAGGGTCATTCTGAATAACCATGGTGTCTGTCTTATTGTAAGGGTCATCCTGAGTAATCATGGTGTATGTCTTATTGTAAGGGTCATCCTCAATAACCATAGTGTCTGTCTTATTGTAAAGGGCATCCTGAATAACCATGGTGTCTGTCCAACTGTAAGGGTTATCCTGAATAGCAATGGTGTCTGTCTTATTGTAAAGGGCATCCTGAATAACCATGGCATGTCTTATTGTAAGGGTCATCCTGAATAACCATGGTGTCCGTCTTATTGTAAGGGTCATCCTCAATAACCATGGTGTCTGTCTTATTATAAGGGTCATCCTGAATAACCATGGTGTCTATCTTATTGTAAGGGGGCATCCTGAATAACCATGGTGTTTGTCTTATTGTAAAGGGCATCCTGAATAACCATGGTGTCTGTCTTTTTGTAAGGGTCATCATGAATAACCATGGTGTCTGTCTTATTGTAAGGTTCATCCTGAATAACCATGGTATCTGTCTTATTGTAAAAGGCATCCTGAATAACTATGGTGTCTGTCTTATTGTAGGGTCATTCTGAATAACCATGGTGTCTGTCTTATTGTAAGGGCCATCCTGAATAACCTTGGTGTCTATCTTATTGTAAGGGTCATCCTGAATAACCATGGTGTCTGTCTTATTGTAAAGGGCATCCTGAATAACCATGGCATGTCTTATTGTGAGGGTCATCCTGAATAACCTTGGTGTCCGTCTTATTGTAAGGGTCATCCTCAATAACCATGGTGTCTATCTTATTGTAAGGGTCATCCTGAATAACCATGGTGTCTATCTTATTGTAAGGGTCATCCTGAATAACCTTGGTGTCTATCTTATTGTAAGGGTCATCCTGAATAACCATGGTGTCTGTCTTATTGTAAAGGGCATCCTGAATAACCATGGCATGTCTTATTGTAAGGGTCATCCTGAATAACCATGGTGTCCGTCTTATTGTAAGGGTCATCCTCAATAACCATGGTGTCTGTCTTATTATAAGGGTCATCCTGAATAACCATGGTGTCTATATTATTGTAAGGGGGCATCCTGAATAACCATGGTGTTTGTCTTATTGTAAAGGGCATCCTGAATAACCATGGTGTCTGTCTTTTTGTAAGGGTCATCATGAATAACCATGGTGTCTGTCTTATTGTAAGGTTCATCCTGAATAACCATGGTATCTGTCTTATTGTAAAAGGCATCCTGAATAACTATGGTGTCTGTCTTATTGTAGGGTCATTCTGAATAACCATGGTGTCTGTCTTATTGTAAAGGGCATCCTGAATAACCATGGTGTCCGTCTTATTGTAATGGTCATCCTGAATAACCATGGTGTCTATCTTATTGTAAGGGTCATCGTGAATAACCATGGTGCCTGTCTTATTGTAAGGGTCATCCTGAATAACAATGGTGTCTGTTTTATTCTAAGGGTCATCCTGAATAACCATGGTGTCTGTCATATTGTAAAGGTCACCCTGAATAACCATGGTATCTGTCTTATTGGAAGGGTCATACTGAATAACCATGGAGTCTGTCTTATAGTAAGGGTCACCCTGAATAACCATGGTGTTTATCTTATTGTAAGGGTCATCCTGAATAAACATGGTGTCTGTCTTATTCTAAAGGGCATCCTGAATAACCATGGCGCCTGTCTTATTCTAAGGGTCATCATGAATAACCATGGTGTCTGTCTTATTGTGAAGGGCATCCTGAATAACAATGGTGTCTGTCTTGTTGTAAGGTTCATCCTGAATAACCATGGTGTCTGTCTTATTGTAAAGGACATCCTGAATAACCATGGTGTCTATCTTATTATAAGGGTCATCCTGAATAGCCATGGTGTCTGCCTTATTGTAAGGGTCATCCAGAATAACCATGGTGTCTGTCTTATTGTAAGGGTCATCCTGAATAACCATGGCGTCTGTCTTATTGTAAGGGTCATCCAGAATAACCATGGTGTCTGTCTTATTGTAAAGGGCATCTTGAATAACCACGGTGTCTGTCTTATTGTAAGGGTCATCCTGAAGAACCATGGTGTCTGTTTATTGTAAGGGTCATTCTGAATAACCATGGTGTCTGTCTTATTGTAAGGGTCATCCTGAGTAATCATGGTGTATGTCTTATTGTAAAAGGCATCCTGAATAACCATGGTGTCTGTCTTATTGTAAGTGTAATCCTGAATAACCATGGTGTCTGTCTTATTGGAAAGGCCATCCTGAACAACCATGGTGTCTGTCTTATTGTAAAGGGCATCCTGAATAACCATGGTGTCTATCTTATTGTAAGGGTCCTTCTGAATAACCATGGTGTCTGTCTTATTGTAAGGGTCATCCTGAATAGCATGGTGCCTGTCTCATTGTAAAGGGCATCCTGAATAACGATGCTGTCTGTCTTATTGTAAGGGTCATCCTGAATAGCCATGATGTCTGTCTTACTGTAAGGGTCATCCAGAATAACCATGGTGTCTGTCTTATTGTAAAGGGCATCTTGAATAACCACGGTGTCTGTCTTATTGTAAGGGTCATCCTGAAGAACCATGGTGTCTGCTTATTGTAAGGGTCATTCTGAATAACCATGGTGTCTGTCTTATTGTAAGGGTCATCCTGAGTAATCATGGTGTATGTCTTATTGTAAGGGTCATCCTCAATAACCATAGTGTCTGTCTTATTGTAAAGGGCATCCTGAATAACCATGGTGTCTGTCCAACTGTAAGGGTTATCCTGAATAGCAATGGTGTCTGTCTTATTGTAAAGGGCATCCTGAATAACCATGGCATGTCTTATTGTAAGGGTCATCCTGAATAACCATGGTGTCCGTCTTATTGTAGGTCATCCTCAATAACCATGGTGTCTGTCTTATTATAAGGGTCATCCTGAATAACCATGGTGTCTATCTTATTGTAAGGGGGCATCCTGAATAACCATGGTGTTTGTCTTATTGTAAAGGGCATCCTGAATAACCATGGTGTCTGTCTTTTTGTAAGGGTCATCATGAATAACCATGGTGTCTGTCTTATTGTAAGGTTCATCCTGAATAACCATGGTATCTGTCTTATTGTAAAAGGCATCCTGAATAACTATGGTGTCTGTCTTATTGTAGGGTCATTCTGAATAACCATGGTGTCTGTCTTATTGTAAGGGCCATCCTGAATAACCTTGGTGTCTATCTTATTGTAAGGGTCATCCTGAATAACCATGGTGTCTGTCTTATTGTAAAGGGCATCCTGAATAACCATGGCATGTCTTATTGTAAGGGTCATCCTGAATAACCTTGGTGTCCGTCTTATTGTAAGGGTCATCCTCAATAACCATGGTGTCTATCTTATTGTAAGGGTCATCCTGAATAACCATGGTGTCTATCTTATTGTAAGGGTCATCCTGAATAACCTTGGTGTCTATCTTATTGTAAGGGTCATCCTGAATAACCATGGTGTCTGTCTTATTGTAAAGGGCATCCTGAATAACCATGGCATGTCTTATTGTAAGGGTCATCCTGAATAACCATGGTGTCCGTCTTATTGTAAGGGTCATCCTCAATAACCATGGTGTCTGTCTTATTATAAGGGTCATCCTGAATAACCATGGTGTCTATCTTATTGTAAGGGGCATCCTGAATAACCATGGTGTTTGTCTTATTGTAAAGGGCATCCTGAATAACCATGGTGTCTGTCTTTTGTAAGGGTCATCATGAATAACCATGGTGTCTGTCTTATTGTAAGGTTCATCCTGAATAACCATGGTATCTGTCTTATTGTAAAAGGCATCCTGAATAACTATGGTGTCTGTCTTATTGTAGGTCATTCTGAATAACCATGGTGTCTGTCTTATTGTAAAGGGCATCCTGAATAACCATGGTGTCCGTCTTATTGTAATGGTCATCCTGAATAACCATGGTGTCTATCTTATTGTAAGGGTCATCGTGAATAACCATGGTGCCTGTCTTATTGTAAGGGTCATCCTGAATAACAATGGTGTCTGTTTTATTCTAAGGGTCATCCTGAATAACCATGGTGTCTGTCATATTGTAAAGGTCACCCTGAATAACCATGGTATCTGTCTTATTGGAAGGGTCATACTGAATAACCATGGAGTCTGTCTTATAGTAAGGGTCACCCTGAATAACCATGGTGTTTATCTTATTGTAAGGGTCATCCTGAATAAACATGGTGTCTGTCTTATTCTAAAGGGCATCCTGAATAACCATGGCGCCTGTCTTATTCTAAGGGTCATCATGAATAACCATGGTGTCTGTCTTATTGTGAAGGGCATCCTGAATAACAATGGTGTCTGTCTTGTTGTAAGGTTCATCCTGAATAACCATGGTGTCTGTCTTATTGTAAAGGACATCCTGAATAACCATGGTGTCTATCTTATTATAAGGGTCATCCTGAATAGCCATGGTGTCTGCCTTATTGTAAGGGTCATCCAGAATAACCATGGTGTCTGTCTTATTGTAAGGGTCATCCTGAATAACCATGGCGTCTGTCTTATTGTAAGGGTCATCCAGAATAACCATGGTGTCTGTCTTATTGTAAAGGGCATCTTGAATAACCACGGTGTCTGTCTTATTGTAAGGGTCATCCTGAAGAACCATGGTGTCTGTTTATTGTAAGGGTCATTCTGAATAACCATGGTGTCTGTCTTATTGTAAGGGTCATCCTGAGTAATCATGGTGTATGTCTTATTGTAAAAGGCATCCTGAATAACCATGGTGTCTGTCTTATTGGAAAGGCCATCCTGAACAACCATGGTGTCTGTCTTATTGTAAAGGGCATCCTGAATAACCATGGTGTCTATGTTATTGTAAGGGTCCTTCTGAATAACCATGGTGTCTGTCTTATTGTAAGGGTCATCCTGAATAGCATGGTGCCTGTCTCATTGTAAAGGGCATCCTGAATAACGATGCTGTCTGTCTTATTGTAAGGGTCATCCTGAATAGCCATGATGTCCGCCTTACTGTAAGGGTCATCCTGAATAGCCATGATGTCTGCCTTACTGTAAGGGTCATCCTGAATAACCATGGTGTTTGTCTTATTGTAAGGGTCATCCTGAATAGCCATGGTGTCTGTCTTATTGTAAGGGTCATTCTGAATAACCATGGTATCTGTCTTATTGTAACGGTCATCCTGAATAGCCATGGTGTCTGTCTTATTGTAAGGGTAATCCTGAATAACCATGGTGTCTGTCTTATTGGAAAGGCCATCCTGAACAACCATGGTGTCTGTCTTATTGTAAAGGGCATCCTGAATAACCATGGTGTCTATCTTATTGTAAGGGTCCTTCTGAATAGCCATGGTGTCTGTCTTATTGTAAGGGTCATCCTGAGTAATCATGGTGTATGTCTTATTGTAAAAGGCATCCTGAATAACCATGGTGTCTGTCTTATTGTAAGGGTCATCCTGAATAGCATGGTGCCTGTCTCATTGTAAAGGGCATCCTGAATAACGATGCTGTCTGTCTTATTGTAAGGGTCATCCTGAATAGCCATGATGTCCGCCTTACTGTAAGGGTCATCCTGAATAACCATGGTGTTTGTCTTATTGTAAGGGTCATCCTAAATAGCCATGGTGTCTGTCTTATTGTAAGGGTCATTCTGAATAACCGTGGGATCTGTCTTATTGTAAGGGACATCCTGAATAGCCATGGTGTCTGTCTTATTGTAAGGGTAATCCTGAATAACCATGGTGTCTGTCTTATTGGAAAGGCCATCCTGAACAACCATGGTGTCTGTCTTATTGTAAAGGGCATCCTGAATAACCATGGTGTCTGTCTGATTCTAAGGGTTATCCTGAATAACCGTGGTGTCTGTCTTATTGGAAACGGCATCCTGAATAACCATGGTGTCTGTCTTATTGTAAGGATCCTGAATAGCATGGTGCCTGTCTCATTGTAAAGGGCATCCTGAATAACCATGGTGTCTGTCCTACTGTAAGGGTTATCCTGAATAGCAATGGTGTCTGCCTTATTGTAAGAGTCATCCTGAATAACCATGGTGTCTGTCTTATTGTAAGGGTCATCCTGAATAACCATGGTGTCTGTCTTATTGTAAAGGGCATACTGAATAACCATGGCATGTCTTATTGTAAGGGTCATCCTGAATAACCATGGTGTCCGTCTTATTGTAAGGGTCATCCTCAATAACCATGGTGTCTGTCTTATTATAAGGGTCATCCTGAATAACCATGGTGTCGATCTTATTGTAAGTGGTCATCCTGAATAACTATGGTGTTTGTCTTATTGTAAAGGGCATCCTGATTAACCATGGCGTCTGTCTTTTTGTAAGGGTCATCATGAATAACCATGGTGTCTGTCTTATTGTAAGGTTCATCCTGAATAACCATGGTATCTGTCTTATTGTAAAAGGCATCCTGAATAACTATGGTGTCTGTCTTATTGTAGGGTCATTCTGAATAACCATGGTGTCTGTCTTATTGTAAAGGGCATCCTGAATAACCATGGTGTCCGTCTTATTGTAAGGGTCATCCTGAATAACCATGGTGTCTATCTTATTGTAAGGGTCATCGTGAATAACCATGGTGCCTGTCTTATTGTAAGGGTCATCCTGAATAGCCATGGTGTCTGTCTTATTGTAATGGTCATCCTGAATAACCATGGTGTCTGTCTTATTGTAAGGGTCATCCTGAGTAAACATGGTGTCTGTCTTATTGTAAGGGTCATCCTGAATAACCATGTTGTCTCTGTTATTCTACGGGTCATCCTGAATAACCATGGTGTCTGTCTTATTGTAAAGGGCATTCTGAATAACCATGGTGTCTGTTTTATTGTAAAGGGCATCCTGAATAACCATGGTGTCTGTCTTATTGTAAAGGGCATCTTGAATAACCACGGTGTCTGTCTTATTGTAAGGGTCATCCTGAAGAACCATGGTGTCTGCTTATTGTAAGGGTCATTCTGAATAACCATGGTGTCTGTCTTATTGTAAGGGTCATCCTGAGTAATCATGGTGTATGTCTTATTGTAAGGGTCATCCTCAATAACCATAGTGTCTGTCTTATTGTAAAGGGCATCCTGAATAACCATGGTGTCTGTCCAACTGTAAGGGTTATCCTGAATAGCAATGGTGTCTGTCTTATTGTAAAGGGCATCCTGAATAACCATGGCATGTCTTATTGTAAGGGTCATCCTGAATAACCATGGTGTCCGTCTTATTGTAAGGGTCATCCTCAATAACCATGGTGTCTGTCTTATTATAAGGGTCATCCTGAATAACCATGGTGTCTATCTTATTGTAAGGGGGCATCCTGAATAACCATGGTGTTTGTCTTATTGTAAAGGGCATCCTGAATAACCATGGTGTCTGTCTTTTTGTAAGGGTCATCATGAATAACCATGGTGTCTGTCTTATTGTAAGGTTCATCCTGAATAACCATGGTATCTGTCTTATTGTAAAAGGCATCCTGAATAACTATGGTGTCTGTCTTATTGTAGGGTCATTCTGAATAACCATGGTGTCTGTCTTATTGTAAGGGCCATCCTGAATAACCTTGGTGTCTATCTTATTGTAAGGGTCATCCTGAATAACCATGGTGTCTGTCTTATTGTAAAGGGCATCCTGAATAACCATGGCATGTCTTATTGTAAGGGTCATCCTGAATAACCTTGGTGTCCGTCTTATTGTAAGGGTCATCCTCAATAACCATGGTGTCTATCTTATTGTAAGGGTCATCCTGAATAACCATGGTGTCTATCTTATTGTAAGGGTCATCCTGAATAACCTTGGTGTCTATCTTATTGTAAGGGTCATCCTGAATAACCATGGTGTCTGTCTTATTGTAAAGGGCATCCTGAATAACCATGGCATGTCTTATTGTAAGGGTCATCCTGAATAACCATGGTGTCCGTCTTATTGTAAGGGTCATCCTCAATAACCATGGTGTCTGTCTTATTATAAGGGTCATCCTGAATAACCATGGTGTCTATCTTATTGTAAGGGGGCATCCTGAATAACCATGGTGTTTGTCTTATTGTAAAGGGCATCCTGAATAACCATGGTGTCTGTCTTTTTGTAAGGGTCATCATGAATAACCATGGTGTCTGTCTTATTGTAAGGTTCATCCTGAATAACCATGGTATCTGTCTTATTGTAAAAGGCATCCTGAATAACTATGGTGTCTGTCTTATTGTAGGGTCATTCTGAATAACCATGGTGTCTGTCTTATTGTAAAGGGCATCCTGAATAACCATGGTGTCCGTCTTATTGTAATGGTCATCCTGAATAACCATGGTGTCTATCTTATTGTAAGGGTCATCGTGAATAACCATGGTGCCTGTCTTATTGTAAGGGTCATCCTGAATAACAATGGTGTCTGTTTTATTCTAAGGGTCATCCTGAATAACCATGGTGTCTGTCATATTGTAAAGGTCACCCTGAATAACCATGGTATCTGTCTTATTGGAAGGGTCATACTGAATAACCATGGAGTCTGTCTTATAGTAAGGGTCACCCTGAATAACCATGGTGTTTATCTTATTGTAAGGGTCATCCTGAATAAACATGGTGTCTGTCTTATTCTAAAGGGCATCCTGAATAACCATGGCGCCTGTCTTATTCTAAGGGTCATCATGAATAACCATGGTGTCTGTCTTATTGTGAAGGGCATCCTGAATAACAATGGTGTCTGTCTTGTTGTAAGGTTCATCCTGAATAACCATGGTGTCTGTCTTATTGTAAAGGACATCCTGAATAACCATGGTGTCTATCTTATTATAAGGGTCATCCTGAATAGCCATGGTGTCTGCCTTATTGTAAGGGTCATCCAGAATAACCATGGTGTCTGTCTTATTGTAAGGGTCATCCTGAATAACCATGGCGTCTGTCTTATTGTAAGGGTCATCCAGAATAACCATGGTGTCTGTCTTATTGTAAAGGGCATCTTGAATAACCACGGTGTCTGTCTTATTGTAAGGGTCATCCTGAAGAACCATGGTGTCTGTTTATTGTAAGGGTCATTCTGAATAACCATGGTGTCTGTCTTATTGTAAGGGTCATCCTGAGTAATCATGGTGTATGTCTTATTGTAAAAGGCATCCTGAATAACCATGGTGTCTGTCTTATTGTAAGTGTAATCCTGAATAACCATGGTGTCTGTCTTATTGGAAAGGCCATCCTGAACAACCATGGTGTCTGTCTTATTGTAAAGGGCATCCTGAATAACCATGGTGTCTATCTTATTGTAAGGGTCCTTCTGAATAACCATGGTGTCTGTCTTATTGTAAGGGTCATCCTGAATAGCATGGTGCCTGTCTCATTGTAAAGGGCATCCTGAATAACGATGCTGTCTGTCTTATTGTAAGGGTCATCCTGAATAGCCATGATGTCCGCCTTACTGTAAGGGTCATCCTGAATAGCCATGATGTCTGCCTTACTGTAAGGGTCATCCTGAATAACCATGGTGTTTGTCTTATTGTAAGGGTCATCCTGAATAGCCATGGTGTCTGTCTTATTGTAAGGGTCATTCTGAATAACCATGGTATCTGTCTTATTGTAACGGTCATCCTGAATAGCCATGGTGTCTGTCTTATTGTAAGGGTAATCCTGAATAACCATGGTGTCTGTCTTATTGGAAAGGCCATCCTGAACAACCATGGTGTCTGTCTTATTGTAAAGGGCATCCTGAATAACCATGGTGTCTATCTTATTGTAAGGGTCCTTCTGAATAGCCATGGTGTCTGTCTTATTGTAAGGGTCATCCTGAGTAATCATGGTGTATGTCTTATTGTAAAAGGCATCCTGAATAACCATGGTGTCTGTCTTATTGTAAGGGTCATCCTGAATAGCATGGTGCCTGTCTCATTGTAAAGGGCATCCTGAATAACGATGCTGTCTGTCTTATTGTAAGGGTCATCCTGAATAGCCATGATGTCCGCCTTACTGTAAGGGTCATCCTGAATAACCATGGTGTTTGTCTTATTGTAAGGGTCATCCTAAATAGCCATGGTGTCTGTCTTATTGTAAGGGTCATTCTGAATAACCGTGGGATCTGTCTTATTGTAAGGGACATCCTGAATAGCCATGGTGTCTGTCTTATTGTAAGGGTAATCCTGAATAACCATGGTGTCTGTCTTATTGAAAGGCCATCCTGAACAACCATGGTGTCTGTCTTATTGTAAAGGGCATCCTGAATAACCATGGTGTCTGTCTGATTCTAAGGGTTATCCTGAATAACCGTGGTGTCTGTCTTATTGGAAACGGCATCCTGAATAACCATGGTGTCTGTCTTATTGTAAGGATCCTGAATAGCATGGTGCCTGTCTCATTGTAAAGGGCATCCTGAATAACCATGGTGTCTGTCCTACTGTAAGGGTTATCCTGAATAGCAATGGTGTCTGCCTTATTGTAAGAGTCATCCTGAATAACCATGGTGTCTGTCTTATTGTAAGGGTCATCCTGAATAACCATGGTGTCTGTCTTATTGTAAAGGGCATCCTGAATAACCATGGCATGTCTTATTGTAAGGGTCATCCTGAATAACCATGGTGTCCGTCTTATTGTAAGGGTCATCCTCAATAACCATGGTGTCTGTCTTATTATAAGGGTCATCATGAATAACCATGGTGTCTATCTTATTGTAAGGGGTCATCCTGAATAACCATGGTGTTTGTCTTATTGTAAAGGGCATCCTGAATAACCATGGCGTCTGTCTTTTTGTAAGGGTCATCATGAATAACCATGGTGTCTGTCTTATTGTAAGGTTCATCCTGAATAACCATGGTATCTGTCTTATTGTAAAAGGCATCCTGAATAACTATGGTGTCTGTCTTATTGTAGGGTCATTCTGAATAACCATGGTGTCTGTCTTATTGTAAAGGGCATCCTGAATAACCATGGTGTCCGTCTTATTGTAAGGGTCATCCTGAATAACCATGGTGTCTATCTTATTGTAAGGGTCATCGTGAATAACCATGGTGCCTGTCTTATTGTAAGGGTCATCCTGAATAGCCATGGTGTCTGTCTTATTGTAATGGTCATCCTGAATAACCATGGTGTCTGTCTTATTGTAAGGGTCATCCTGAGTAAACATGGTGTCTGTCTTATTGTAAGGGTCATCCTGAATAACCATGTTGTCTCTGTTATTCTACGGGTCATCCTGAATAACCATGGTGTCTGTCTTATTGTAAAGGGCATTCTGAATAACCATGGTGTCTGTCTTATTGTAAAGGGCATCCTGAATAACCATGGTGTTTGTCTTATTGTAAGGGTCATCATGAATAACCATGGTTTCTGTCTTATTGTAAGGGTCATCCTTAATAACCATGGTGCCTGTCTTATTTTAAAGGTCATCCTGAATAACCATGGATGTTCTTCATGTTTCACTGTTGCAGTCATTACATTTGGGTTATCCTGCTGGCAGGTTACCCTCGGTCGGCCTGAATTCCAAAGTCTTTGGTCCTGTGTCGGTTGCTGTCGCCTCTTCCCTGATGTCAGGTCGTCAGGGGTATAAAAGATGCAGCCGATGCCATTTTATCCAGTCTTTCTTGCCGCGCGGTGCCCGAAGCAGAAGCAGTTCGCAAGTGCCGGTCGGCCGACTCCTGAGATTGTCCTGTTCGAGTTTCAGATCCAAAGTCTTCATTAAAAGCTAAGTACCCCATTGGGGAAACTTTTTTCTTGCTCCAGACCGATGTCAGAAAAAGTTAGTAATTGTATTTCTTGTGGGAAGCAAATACCTCATAAGGACTTTCATTCTTACTGTATTCCTTGCCTAGGCCCTGACCATGACGTTGCTAGTTGTCGGTTTTCTGCTAGATTTAACCAACGCACTATTAAGCGTCAGTACGATTTTGCATTAAGCTATTTTGGGCAAAGATTTAATTATACAATGTTGCCAGATAGCCATCCGACTACCGGAGTTCACAAAAAACGCAAAGAAAAAGACAGGCAACTGAGATCCAAAACCGACGACGAAGCTTCTAAGCAAGTCGCCGGTTCGCCGGTTCTCAGTGAGGCACTTTCGCAGCCCCTGACGCCCGCTACTTTAGAGTCACAGGCCGCTACCGACTCCCGTGTGGAGTCAGCCAGGCCGCAGGAAACTCAGGGTATTGGAGCCTCGGAGATTATTTCCTCAGATGGGTCCGGAGCCGCTGAGCAGGCATCGGCTTCTGAGGGTGTATTCAGACCTAAACAATTATATATTAAACCGACTTCAAAGACAAAGACTAAAACACCTTTAAAGGCAAAGAAACAAGTCCACCAGTCACAAGGACAGGCCTCCATGCCCAAAAAAACAGATGCTCAAAATGGCCGAAGACTTAATTACCTTGATCAGGGGTTCCCATCCCCCTCCTGATAAGAGGCCTAGGCAAGAGACAGACTATGAATCTTCAGATCAGGTTTTCATTTTTTCTGATTCCTCTTCTGATCAGGAATATTCTCTTTCCCCCTATGAGGATTCTGATGCTGAAGAATCAATTCCTTCAGCTTCTCCTCCTGAGGACTACTCTTTTGGGGAAACCTTGCATACCATGAGGGAGCACTTCCACTGGGAGAGCCAAGATTTTTCAGAATCTAAGAAAAGGCTCAGAGACTTCCTTTTACTACCTCAACACAAGCCTCTATCTATTCCACCTGTGTTGGACATTGTAGATGATGTGTTCTCGTAGTCTGGTCTGACCCCTGACTCTTTACCTCCAGCTCCTGTTAAGCAGGACAGATACTACAGGGTCCCTGACTCTCATAAATTCCTTTTCAAAAACCCTACTGTAGACCCAAAAACTATTTCTCAGTGTCCAAAAGGGGTCAAGGCTTCTACTGCAAAAAATCCTACCCCCTCTGACAGGGATTCTAGGGTTCTGGATAGATGGGGACAAAAGATTTACATATCTGCTACTTTGGCTATAAGGGCCTTAAATTGCCAGTTTCATATGCTCAGATATCAGCAATATATCATGACACTGCTTAAACAGAAAATGATGGCAAATTCTGAATGTGCAGAAAACAAAGAAATGTAGGATTTATTGCATGCAACTGAACAAGTTGGAAAGCATACTTTGCAATGTGGGTTTGATTCTCTGGAGGCCTCCTGCAGGGCCGCTGTTATGGGTTCTGCCATTAGGAGTCATGCTTGGTTAAAGGAACAAAATCTGCTTGACCATGTTAAAGCAAAATTATT
This sequence comes from Protopterus annectens, assembly GCF_019279795.1. NCBI lineage: Eukaryota > Metazoa > Chordata > Ceratodontiformes > Protopteridae > Protopterus > Protopterus annectens. The sequence goes on from NC_056729.1 coordinate 1,578,098,728, forward strand.
AGATGCTCCTTTACAACATGATACCTTGTTTGGTGTTAAGGCAGAAGAGGTGTTAAAGAAAATGGAGGACAAAGCTAAATCTATGCAAACAGTCAAGGATTTCTTACAGATACAGCCACCTAGATTTAGCAGACACTGGCCTACAAAGAATTGGTCCTTTCCAGTCTCAGACAGACCTCAAAGGGGCAGATCCAGATGCACTAGAGGCAGATCACAGCCGCAAGGATCCTACAGGTCTAAGCAGTGGAGTGCTTCTACCTTCAAAGGTGGAGAGGACAAATCACAATCATACAGGAAACAGTCCCAATGACTTCCCCCTGCCTGCACCAAGCACTTATCTTCTGGCAGCACCCTTAGGGGGAAAACTAGCACTTTTTTTCTCAAAAGTGGCACATTATAACCCAGGACAAATGGGTTCTAGACATAGTGTCACAAGGCTACAAGTTTAATTTCCATACCCTGCCAAGGGCAAACGGTTTTCCAGACCTGCCAAAATATCAATGGGCAGAGGCTCAAAAACAAGTCACAGCTCTCACGGACATGAGGGCTATTCAACAAGTACCACAGCAAGAGCAGGGACAAGGAATTTACTCAAAACTGTTCTTGGTACCCAGAAAGGACAAAGCATAGAGACCAATACTGGACTTATCTATTCTAAACACTTTCCTGGATATACCAAAATTCAAGATGTTGACCTTACAGCAGCTTCTGCCCATGCTGGGCAGCAAGGCATGGCTCATGACTTCAGACCAAAAAGAGGCATACCTGCATGTCCCAATCAGACAATCATGCAGAAGATACCTCAGATTCAAGGCTGGCTCAAAGCATTACCAATTCTCTGCACTGCCCTTTGGCTTATCTACTGCGCCCAGGGTCTTCACAAAGTGCTTGGCACCAGTAATTGCTTACTGCAGACAAAGAGGAATACAGATATAGCCTTACTTGGACGACTGCCTCATACAAGCAAAGAACAAGGACATTCTACTACAGCATCTGACGTTTGTGATAAGACTTTTAACATGCCTAGGGTACACAGTCAACAAAAAGAAATCAAAACTAGTACCCTCTCAAGAGATAATATTCCTGTGTGCAAGCTTAAATACAAATGCCCAGATGGCTTATCTCACTCCAGACAAACAAAGGCAACTGACTACCTATTTCAAGGAAATGGCAACAAAGGCCCAGTTATCTGCAAGAAAAATTCTGCAGGCTTTGGGCTTCATGGCATCCTGCATCTTACTAATTCCATATGCAAGACTGCATATGAGGAAAATTCAATGGTACCTAAAAAGTGTTTAGACACAGCATTACCACAGCCTGGAAACAATGATTACTCTAATTCCCTGCCTGCAACAGGAGTTTCGATGGTGGGCAAAGGCTTGTCACCAAAACAAGGGACAGCCATTCTCATTACCCCCAGCCAGGCAGAGCCTAACGACGGATGCATCATATTATGCCTGAGGGGCACACATGGCAGGAAGAGGCATTCAGGGCACCTGGTCCACAAACCAAAAGCATCTACATATCAATCAAAAAGAGATGCTAGCTGTTCAAAATGCCCTGACAGCCTTCAAGGACCTACTTCATCTGGGACAACTACTGATAAAGACAGACAACACCACGGTCATGTGGTACATAAACAAGCAGGGGGGCACTCATTCTTATCCCCTGTGCAGACAAGCCATGGTTTTATGGGACACAGCTTTGACTTACCAAGTTCATCTGCAGGCACAATTCCTGCCAGGAAAGGAAAATACTCTGGCAGACGAACTAAGCAGAAACCTCATGGATCCCCACGAGTGGCACCTGGATCCACAAGTCTTCAGCATGATAACAAAGAAATGGGGAAGCACAGACATAGATCTATTTGCCTCCCCTCAAAACAATCAACTAAAAAGATTCTGCACAAGGACTTATCACAGACAAGCTTGGAAAGTGGACGCCTTATCTTTCAACTGGACAAACCTATCAGTATATGCCTTTCCTCCACTGCCTCTCCCCCCCACCGTACTCCTAAAGGTCAGGCAGGAGAAACCAAAAATGATTCTGATTGCTCCAGACTGGCCATGCCAGTACTGGTATCCGATCTTAAGGAACTTGTCCCAATGCCCAGCCAGGACCTTACCTCAAATACCTCATCTACTGTCGCAGCAAAACAATCAGATTCTGCACAGCCAGCTCAGGACCCTAAACCTGGCAGCATGGCGGATAATGTAGCCATACAAACCACACCTCTCAGTAAAGCTGTGATGGATGTCATTTTAGTAGCCAGAAGGCCTAGTACTAGAAAATCCTATGCTGGGAAATGGAAGAGATTTTGCGCTTGGAACCAAGCTCAAGGAACTGATGCAGCTTTCCCAAATATTCCTCAGATTTTGCAATACTTAACTGAGATGCTGGACAAAGGCCTATCTTTTTCATTAATTAAAATCCATGCCTCTGCCATTTCAGCTCATTACAACACAGAGCCACCACTCTTTTCTCATCCTTTATTAAGGCAGTACCTCAGAGGAGCCAAAAACTTAAGGCCTCCAAGGAGAACGCCAGTACCTGCATGGACCTCAGTTTTATCTTGGAAAAACTCACCTTACCTCCTTTTGAGCCAGCTGCTACTGTGGATATAAAGTTCTTATCTTGGAAAACAGCTTTGCTCCTAGCAATAACTTCTGCAAGATGAGTTTCAGAGCTACAGGCTCTCATGGCTGTGGAACCCTTTATCATTTTTTATCCAGACAGGGTCTCTCTGAGAACAAACCCTACATTTATGCCTAAGGTGGTATCCAGTGTAGCCCTTAACCAAACAATTCATTTGCCAACTTTTTATCCAAATCCACAGAACAAGGGGGAGAAAATTCTGCATTCTTTGGACGTACACAGACAACTTAGATTCCAAAGTTTTCAGAAAGACAGAACAATTACTAGAGACATATGCCACAGTATCACAAGGAAAGGCTATCTCCAAGCAGACTATTTCAAAGTGGATAGGTCACTGCATTCATTTCTGCTACTCACAGCATGGCAAACCAGTGCCTAAGGGCATTAGGCCACATTCAACCAGAGCTGCAGCCACTTCTGCAGCCTTTCTCAGGGGAGTACCAACCAAAGACATTTTAGAGGCTGCTAACTGGAGTTCAGTGCATACCTTTACAAAACATTACAATCTGCCTCTTTACTCTAAATCCAGGGCAGGCTTTGCCACTGCAGTTCTGCAGGGCCTCTTAGCCACTCCTAATGCTGTTTAGCTCCAGCCCCCCAACCATAGCTTTGGGACTCAACCCAAATGTAATGACTGCAACAGTGAAACACAAAGAACATAGTACAGTTGTGTACACTTACCATAAATTTAGATGTTCGAGTGTATTTACTGTTGCAGTCCAGGTTACCCACCCACCATCCCCCTTATTTTTGCTGGAACTTATCTTTACTTCTCTAATCTATACAACCTAGGTGGTGTATTTGCTTATAGAGGAAGGTAAATCTTATTTTTGGTGCATGTATGTTTTATTTACATAATTTTAGCCTACCCTTTTGGGGGCACCTGACATTTGGGGCAAGAAAAACTGAATAAAATGGCGTCGGCTGCATCTTTTATACCCCTGATGACCTGACGTCAGGGAGGAGGCAACAGCAACTGATGCAGGACCCAAGACTTTGGTATTCAGGCCGACTGAGGGCAACCTGCCAGCAGGATAACCCAAATGTAATGACTGCAACAGTGAATACACTCGAACATTTATGGTAAGTGTACACAACTGTACTTTTCTGTCTTATTGTAAGGGTCATCCTGAATAACCATGGTGTCTGTCTTATTTTAAAGGGCATCCTGAATAACCATGGTGTCTGTCTTATTGTAAGGGTCATCCTGAACAACCATGGTGCCTGTCTTATTGTAAGGGTCATCCTGAATAACCATGGTGTATTTCTTATTGTAAGGGTCATTCTGAATAACCATGGTGTCTGTCTTATTCTAAGGGTCATCTTGAATAACCATGGTATCTGTCTTATTGTAAGGATCATCCTGAATAACCATGGTGTCTGTCTTATTGTAAAGAGCATCCTGAATAACCATGGTGTCTGTCTTATTGTAAGGATGGAGAAATGAAAAGTCAGCAAGCAAAGGGGTTTAGTAGTGTTGGAATTAAATTCATCCTCAAGTCTTGGTGAGTACCTTCGGGAGGTGGACCCTGTTTTTCACAAAATCTCACCAAGGCGATACTGATATATAGACTGTATTTATATAGCATATATCATGGACAGAAATAAATCAAAAATGAAAAAAAGATAACTGGGGACACAAGACCCAGGATAAAAAAGTGCCAAGTTCTGGTAGGCGCACTGGTGCCAAGACTGGAAAAAATGACAGTGTAGAATCCTCAAAATGCGGAAATATTCCTACAATGTGGCCAGGTCAGGCTCAGGAGGAGGATGGCCCCCCTGTTGTAGAAGGAAGTAGCAGTCCACAAAAAGGACAAAAGTTGATTGGCCAAAAAAGAGCCATAAAGATGATACAGTGGACTATTGAGGATAAGAAAGAAATTATGAATTGTTAATGTTATGCAAGAAGCCCAGAATTTCCGGATACAAGATATGCAAAACGGTTAAGAGAGAAATTAGAGGAAAGAAAAATACTTTTGCAGGAAAAACTGTCAGAAGCTTCAGATAAAAATTTGCGTTCATTAATACAACAGAATTTTGAAAAACAGTATATAGATCAAGAAACTTTGATCTCTTTGGAAAAAGAACCCTTTGAGAAAGTGGAAAAATATAAACAACAAAACTTAGAGATATTTGAAAAAGCTAAAAAACAGATATGGACATGGGAAAGAAAGAGAGATTTGATATGGTGCAATATTTATGCAAAGGAGAAAGCTAAGTTAACTAATATAGAGAAGGCAGTCTCAAAAGTATTCGAAGAGAAATACAGGCAAAAGCATCCAGATATGGAAAATTTCACAATAAAAAGATTAATAACACAAAAACATAATGTAGAAAAGACGATTAATAAAGTAAAGGTTAAAGAAATAGAAGCTGAAGTTATGGAGTGCCTGCAAAGTGAAGGATTTAATGTAGAAGGCCTAAGACAGACTACATCACAGTATGCTGGAGTATGTCCCCAGAATAAGGAAAAGCAAGAAGATCAGGAGACGTGAAGAAGAAATATGGACAGGGGAAAGGAAAAGAGAATTAATATGGTGTAATACTTATGCAAAGGAGAAAGCAAAACTAACTAATACAAAAAGAGCAGCACCAAAGATATTTGAAGAAAAATATAGGCAAAGGAATCCGGATATGGAAAACTTTACAATACAAAAATAAGAAGAGGAAAAGTAGAAAAATAGATTAGTAATGGAGAAGTTAAAGAAATAGAAAATGAAGTAATGGAACAGCTGCAAAGAGAAGGATTCAGTGTAGAAAATCAAATGCAGAAAGCACCACAACAGGATAGAGCAATGGATATCCAAATTAAGGGCAAACCAATGGAACAGGAAGTAACTGGTCAGGTGCCATATCAAGATATTTTGGAGCCTTCCACAGGAAACCAGTATAAAAGTCCACTTGAAGCTAGACAGGAAGGAAAGGAACAGGAAACTGTGGAAACTCTGATGCAGTCAATGTTGCAGGAGTGATAGGCCAGTGAGTTCCCATATGACAGAACAACAGAAGACACAGGATGAAATTGAAGAGAAAGTGCCACAGGAACTTTCTATAGAATGCCCGCAGGAAATGGAAAACAAGGGATGTACTCTCGGTATGGAAGAAAAGGAGTTAAGAGAAGAGTTGCTTGATTTAATAGACAAAGATAGATATATCAAGATCAGTGAGAGAAATAGACTGCAGAAGGTTAATAAAACCCCAAAAGTCAGAAGCTTGATAAAACAAATGAACACAGTAATTACCACTGTCCATAGAGACCCATGCAATATAACAGAAGAAAACAGAATATATTACTGTGCTGCTAAATTTATAACTGATAAAGTTCTATCACAGAAACATAGGGTAGCGAGGGAAAAGAGGGGGCAACAGCGAATATCATTATGGAAATATCGAACAGAGAAAACCATAAAGCAGCTAAGATAAGAAGTATCATTGTTACAAGATTATAGAAGAGGGAACAGATCAATGAAAATATTAAGAAAGATAGATGTGATAAAAGCAATGCATGGTTTTAGAACAGACCAGGATCTATTATGCACTATTGGAGATAACAAACTAAAAATTACAAAACAGGCGGAAAGACTTACAAGATACAAAGATAAATATAAGGGAAAAACACAAAATAAACAAATTATTGATGATCCAAAAAAGTTTTATAGACAAGTGGGAAATAAGGTAAAAGGAATAGATAGACCACCAAAAAAAAAGAGGAAGTAGATACATTTTGTAGAAGTATCTATGAAGATCCTGTGGAACATAACAAAGATGCTAAATGGATAGAAGAAGTAAAAGAGAGAATAAGAAGTTTAAAGGTACAGGATATGAAATGGGATGAAATAACACCTAGAGAGACTGAAATAAAGTTGAGGAAAGCCTCTAACTGGAAAACCCCAGGCCCAGATACAGTACCTAACTTTTGGCTTAAAGTATTAACTTCTTTGCACGATGATTTAGCCATGAGTAAGAACTATTTATATATGCACCCCGAACACACACCACACTGGTTAACAACAGGAAAAACAATGCTCTTACTTAAGAGTGAACCTGCAAGCTACCCTAAAAACTATAGACCAATAACTTGTCTTCTGACAACATACAAACTATACATGGGAATTGACGCTGACAGAGTTTATAGTCATTTAGAAGAAAACTCAATTATGGCACTAGAACAAAAGGGCAATAAAAGAAAGTCATATGGAACAAAGGACCATTTGTTGTTAAACAAAGTTATAGTGGAGAACGGTAAGAAGGGGAAGAACCTAAGTATGGCATGGATTGACTACAAAAAAGCATTTGATAGTATCCCACATTCATGGATAAAAGAGTGCTTAAAAATGTATAAGATACACTCTACACTGATTGATTACATTACAGTAACCATGAAACAGTGACAGACCACTTTGCAATTAAACCATGATAAAGGACAGATTATTATCCCAGGGATAAAAATTCAAAGCAGGATATTCCAGGGCGACTCTCTATCACGCTTGTTATTCTGCCTCGCCATTAACCCATTATGCTGCTTACTTAGCCTAGGCCATGGCTACAATTTGGCTTCTAGAAAACAACAAAGTCTAATGACTTCTCATCTTCTTTTTGTTGTTGTTGCGTCTTTCAGCTTTTCCCGGTTAGGGGTCGCCACAGCGGAACTCCGGTCCGCTAATGATTGGTAGTTGATTTTACGTCGAGTTACCAGCCCTGATGCACAACCTTCAACGAAGGTACGCCCATTCACGCATGTCTCCACGCAGAAGACGCTCTAGCTGAGAATGGACCCGACAGCGCCTTACTGTGAGGCGACAACGCTACCACATATAGCTCATCAGATGAGGAACTGAAAGCACAGCTGCAGGTTGTCAAAACTTTTTCAGATGATATCGAAATGTCATTTGGTCTTGATAAATGTGCAAAAACAACCTTTAAAAAAGGAAAATTGCAGCATCAGGAAAACATCAGTTTGGCACAAGAATGTGATATAAAAGAACTTGAGCAAGAGGGGGTGTATAAATACTTGGGAATTGATTAAGGATCAGCAATAAAACATGAACAAATGTGTATAAGGCTTAGTCAGGAGTACTTTAGAAGACTTAAATTAATCTTGAAAACAGCACTGACACCTAGGAACAAGATCCAAGCTATAAATCAATTTGCTCTTCCTGTCCTAACTTATAGTTTTGGAGTGATTGACTGGCCCCAAAAAGTGTTGGATAGATTGGATATCAAAACAAGAAGGATGCTTCATGCTCACCAAATGATTTATAAAAATCAGTGTATACCAAGATTATATATCCCCCGTTCTAAAGGAGGGATGGGCCTCCTTGAAATTGATTAGATGTATAGATCTGCAATCGTGGGACTCCACGCATATCTATTGACCTCACAAGATCCAATTGTGGTGAAAGTTTTGAAACATGAGAAGACTAAATCTAAGATGACATCTCTGCTTAATTTAGCAGAAACATATCGACATCAAGCAGGAATGGAAATCAAACCAGAAGTGGATAAAAACCAGGCAAAACTGAATGTGCTAAAAAAGAAAAGAAAGAATATAAGGTGAAGGATCAGATGAGAATGCAAGAAATATGGAAAAAACATAAATATAGTTGCAAGTATAAAAATCTTCTGGAAGAGCCTCATGTTGATCAAGAACGAACGCAGGAATAGTTAAAGAGAGGTGAATTTACATCAAGAAATGAAAGGTTAATATTGGCAGCCCAAGATAGTGGGCTGCGTACATGCTGGTTTACTAAGTCCATTGAACATGTGGGAGAAATAGACATATGTAGGTTTTGTGGAACTGAGTTGGAAACAGTTACACATCTTATTGCTGGTTGAGATGCTCTAAAGCAGAGGGACTGTGTACTGAAAGGCATAATAATGTGGAGAGATTGTTACACTGGAGATTGTGCAAACATTATGGTATCGAAGTGGCTGAAAAACATTGAAAACATGAGTCACAGAGAATCATAGAAAATGATGGTTTACATCACATGGGATCACCCAATACCAACAGTCCAAAAGATAGATGCTAGAAAACAGGACATAGTGATCCAAGAAAAGAAGACAAAAGTAGCATTGATCATTGAAATTGCCACACCGAGTGACTATTGTGTCTTGCGTACAGAGAGACACAAAGTCATAAAATACCTTGATCTGCAGGCAGAAACGAGAGCCATGTGGAAGAAAGATACCCAGACAGCTCCAATAGTAGTAGGAGCAACTGGTCTTATAAAAAAGAATTTATAATCATATTTAGATATGTTACCAATTCATGTAACACCGTATGAATTGCAGAAGGAGTCATTGCTGGGCACATTATGGTACTGCAAAGAGCACTTTTGGCTAACATCAAAGAGTGAAATAATACTAATTTCATGAACTTTAATCGTACTCTGACATAGGAATGGGATCCATTCCCATCATGGTATTAGAAACCCAAAAGACTTGGAGAAATCAAAAAAAATAAGGATCATCCTGAATAACCATGGTGTCTGTCTTATTGTAAAGGGCATCCTGAGTAACCATGGTGCCTGTCTTATTGTAAGGGTCATCCTGAATAACCATGGTGTCTGTTTAATTGTAAGGGTCTTCCTGAATAACCATGGTGTCTGTCTTATTCTAAGGGTCATGATGAATAACTATTGTGTCTGTCTTATTGTAAGGGTCATCCTGAATAACCATGGTGTCTGTCTTGTTGTAAAGGGCATCCTGAATAACCATGGTGTCTGTCTTATTGTAAAGGGCATCCTGAATAACCATGGTATCTGTCTTATTGTAAGGGTCATCCTGAGTAACCATGGTGTCTCTCTTAGTGTAAGGGTCATCCTGAATAACCATGGTGTCTCTCTTATTCTTAGGGTCATCCTGAATAACCATGGTGTCTGTCTATTGTAAGGATCATCCTGAATAACCATGGTGTCTGTCTTATTGTAAGATCATCCTGAATAACCATGGTGCCTGCTTTATTGTAAAGGGCATCCCGAATAACCATGGTGTCTGCCTTATTGTAAGGGTCATCCTGAATAGCCATGGTGTCTGTCTTCTTGTAACGTGCATCCTGAATAACCATGGTGACACAGGCAAACTTACATTAATATAAAAGTAATCAAACCATATTTCACATTGACAAGCAATATACTTTACATCTCTTGTTGTATATCATATAATCTAAACAACATTACATAAAATTATTAAATTCCTACCTTCCTTTAAACCTCATTCCTCCTCCAAAACATGTTTCTGCATATATTGTTCCCGTAATTTACTCCTACCCTCTTCCAATGACTCCACGTCCTATTCTTTTATCTCCGTTACAATATTCTCTACTTCAAGTATAGGCGGTTTAGATTTTGATTTCCTTTTCCTAGTAAATGTTTGTTTGGCAGCCACTAGAATTAAACTTAACAAGGACTTACTATGCTTAGGCAATTCAGATTTATTTACATTTGTTAACTGAGTAGTGTCCGACTGGTTTGAAAAAATATGTTTTCAGCAGACACCCAGGGAGAAAAGCTCCACAACAAAAAGAACATCATTAAGGTACAAGCAGTAAACTTAGTAGTACATTGCTAACAACATGTAAATGAGCTTAACAGTAATATTATACCAAAATATAATAACAGAATACAATATAAACATACATATTTCAGGCATGCAGAAATTATATATATTTTTTACAATATATATAAGGTACATAAGTCATGTAACTTTACAAGATGAGTCACTTCTGAAAGAACAAAATTGATCATGTAGTTTTACAAGTTAGGTCATAGATTAGTACTAGGCTAACTGCCCTTGTGAGCCATTTTAATCCAAGCCAATTATCGCCTGTGAGACTCAAACCCTACATCTTGTGTTTGTAAGCCAAACACCTTAACCATTAGGCCACCCTCCCAACCATCATCTGAAAGAACAAAGATTAATAAAGATAAGACAGATAGTGGGATAGCCCTATGTGGGATGAGTACTATTTGGGCTAACATGTGTGAGATGAGTGGGAAAAAAATAGGAAGAATATTAGTTGGGAGCAATACAGAGGCAGAGCCAATTATCATTTAAATAGTCTTTCAGGGTAGTTTTAAATGTGGACAGGTTGGTGTTTTTAGTTATCTGTTGAGGAAGGGTGTTCCAATCTTTGGCTATTTTATGGGAGTAGAGGGAGTCTCCGTGATACTTGTGAGACTGGGTTACTTTTAGCATTAGTCTGTTGGATGACCTGAGTAGTCTACAGTTTGCATTTAGCTGGACTAGGTTTGATAGAACTGGGCAGTCGATAGGGCCGAATATGATTTTATGGGCAAGTGGAAGTTGTTTTAGTAATAATAGGTTGGAAAGTTCTAGCCAGTTGAGCTGTCGGAGAGCAGTGCAGTGGTGTGTTCTGTGGGGGTTGGTGACAAACTTAGCTATTCTGTTATAGCAGAGGTCTAGTTTATTTAGGTCAGTTTTTGATAGGTTAATAAAGACCTCAGAGCAGTATAGGAGGGTGGATAGCAAGTGGGATCTTGCAGTGGCCAGTTTAGCTTGTTGTGTAAGGTAAGGTTTAACCCTGTATAGAGCACCCAGTTTAGAGTGGATTTTTTTTGATGGTCAGATGGATGTGTTTATCACATTTCAGTGAATCATCTATGGTTACCCCTAGCAGCTTGGTCTGATTGGTGGGTTCGATTTTTGTGCCGTTGTTAGATAGTATGGAGAGGGACTGGGTACTGGGTTTGGAAGATTTATTAGAGAAATGAGCTTGGTCTTATTTGGATTTAGGATGAGTTGGCGGCTGGTGAGGTACTTTTCAATGTCTTGGAATGATTGATTGCATTTTGTGTTGGAGTTCTTGTGGGGAGTGGGCTGAGAAGATAAGGGAGGAGTCATCTGCATATTGGATGATGGTGGCATGTTGGGTGGCAGTATATAGGTTATTGGTAAATATTATGAAGAGGAGGGGCCCAAGTATGGAGCCTTGTGGTACCTCCATGGTGACTGATAGTGAGGAGAGGCTGATGCCCATTTAGTGGCCTGCTGACGGTTGGATAGATAACTGTGAAACCATATTAGAGTTGTGGTATTGAGATTGTAAGTGGCAAGTTGTTGAGGAGACACTGTGTCAAAAACTTTTGATGTATCTAAAAAAATGGCTGAGCTCCAAAAAAAATTCCTTAGTTGCACTCATTTGCTCACCCAGTATTCCTGACAGAGTACTCTAAAGGTTTTTTTTTAAGTCTACCAACATATTGCACTCCCAAAACATTTGTTTTCAGTTACATCTTTCTTCCCCAGAACACCTCCAACATTTGCCATCTCCCCGAGGAAAAATTCTTTGGAGTCTGCTTGGGGTTTAAAGGTATTTATGTATGGAAACATTTACAGGCAAAAATCCTTTGCTTATATTTTGATATATCTCCACACATCCAGGTGTATTTAGCATGTGGCATTTTTAAAACAACAGGCTTGGATATGTGTTTAACCAATAATGTTGATTTTTGGATTATTTAAATACAGGGAATTAATGGTTGTTTATTCTAATGAAGTATCCTGTGTGAGAGAAGTGTGCCAGGTAGTTCAACAACTGTAAAGCAAAGGTCATTGAGGCATAAACTCTTTTCCCATACCTGTCTGATGCCCAAGACTCTCTATTAGGGTGATGAATAGTAGAGCTCGGCTCTGTTAGCTCCTTCTTGGTGGCTGCCACCACAGCCATGGCATCCATAGGGATTCCTTTTGTCCAATATTGTCTGTCTGTAGAGGCACTTAAACTCTTATCCGGGCATCTAGGGATCGGTTCTGTGGTATCTGATTCCTCCCATGCCCAGCAGGAGACAAGATCTATAAGCTTATCCACCAGGGGGCAACCCAGGATGTAGATGGGCCAGACCTAAAGGCTTCAAAGAACACTGATTCCTCCTGAGAAGGGTTTTGGAATGATCAGCCATCTTTTTGGTGTTGGATTTCTAAAATATCTCCAAAGGAGATGCCTTCAGGTGGAGATCTAGGAGACCCTTCCCCTTCATCAAAATCGGTGTCTTTTGTAAGGGATTCCTGTGGGAAATCTAAGTGCTTCCTTTTGCATGATGCCTTTTGGGGTATCTCTTCAGTGGGATCTGGACAAGTATCCGAAGAGCTGGGGAGTTCTCTAACTGGAACTGCCTGGGCTGGCTGTCCTTGAGGGATAGGATGAGTAGACTCAAACACAGGATCGGAAGAGGGAACAGGGATTGGATCCAAAGATGTAAGAGTAGAAATTGAGTTGGATGAGAGAAGACCTTCTCCATCATCTCTAAGGCAGAGGGACCAGGAGAAGCTGAGGACAATCCAATTGGAGCTGAAACTCTTACATTAGATGATCCAGTGCCTCCCCCAATCCTCCACTCTGATGGAGGAGTTGGAGCCATGCTGTCCATTTCAGAAGCACTGAGGGGAAGCAATGGCTCCAAAAACTTCAAAGCTAAAGTTATTCTCTCAGATTCAACACCAACGCTTCAGCTCAGAGACACATCCTGCTCCAGGGGAGTTGGAGATGACTAGCTCAGGGAAGGATTCAGAATCAAAGAAACAGTTAACTTTAGATCCGATGGTTCAACTCTTTGGGGTCTCAGATCTGAGGGCTCCAAAACAGAAGGTCAGATCATAGAAAGAGTGATAACTATGAGAGGATGGTTTGAGGGTCACAGATCAGATGGGAGATGGAGCTGACAAGACCACCCCCTCTGGATCTGTGTTCTGAGAAATTTTCTCATCATCCTATCCACCTCTGATTCAGAAAGCCTTTGGAAGGACCTGATGGAAGAGGAAGTGGAAGAAGGTCTAGGAGATTTCTTGAGAGTCTCTTGAATAAATGGAGACCTCAGTCTTGGGGACATTGGCACCAGGGAGATTCAAGGGCTTCGAAGCTGAGGAGATTTCAAAGCTGCAGATGCTGGATCCGAAGACTTTGGATCTGAGCTCTTAACAATTTTTTCTGTTGGTTCTGAAGATGAAACTGACTTGGGAGACCTTGCTGGGGAGCATTTTCTGTGCTCCCTAGGCTCCTTAGACTCATGAGAGAGGGTTTGAGCCTCTGGTTATGATGTACCAGAAGAAGCAAAAGCAGCAATAAGGTCCTTAAATGCTAATTTGTTCCTTCTATTGCTAATAGGTCTAGCTTTGAATCCAGCACAAATACTACAAGAGGTGTCCAAGTGTAAAGGGCCTAAACAATAGACACACTCTCTGGGCATTCGGGATGGATAGTTTATACCCACGGGAAGTGCCCTTTTTAAAGGCAGTCAGTTTTTCAGCCATACTGTGAGGGGAAACCAAGTGACAGAAAGCCAGCCAAGTGAAAGATAAGGAGGAACATTGTTTTTTTAATAACTGTAGTGAAAAGGTAAAAGGTTTATACCAGCAATGGTATAACTAAATACCTCACAGTGAGGTAAAGGAGAAGAAGTAGAAAGGTTACCAACAATGGTAAGGAAAAATACCAAGAAAACTTAAATTTGGTAAACAGACTAAGTTAGATAGAGGGTAAGGGAGATGCTAGTATATAATTCGGAGTAGAAAAAAATTAAAAGAGAAAAATATATGAATTTTGCAATTCACTGCACCAAAAAGAGCTCAAGAGAACTCAATCCTAACCGAATCATAGAGTGGCAAATGAGATCTGGGGTAAGTCAATGGTCAGAGGCATTATGGGTAAGGGGAGGAGCTCGAGAGTTGGATCCTAGAATCTAGAGTAATGTGGCTGAGTTGGATCCAAGGAGGAACGGATGAAAATAACAACATCAGATATATCTTTTTTTTCCCCTTTAAGGGAAGCAGTAGAAACTGCAAAAACGTCCTACATGAATGTCTGACACTCCAAGGTACTTAACACCCTCTTTCCATGTTATCTTGGGGGGGGGGAGTCATCTCATTCCTACATTTTAATTATGGGATGAGCTTCTGGCACCACTCCAAAGATGTTTGGTTTACTAGGAAGGTGGAAATGACAGTACAGAGAAGGTAGTTACAGGATTTCATCTTTGATGCCCACAACAAGCAAACTACCTGTTATATGTTTGGTTGATTCGTTCACTGAAACTGCGCTAGTAGTATTTAAAAATTTTATTTTTGAATCTTGAAACAATCCACTTCAATTGTTTGTCAATTGCAGTTAATTTTATTTGTAGTTACCAAAGGCTGGTGTACTCAGTTTTGTGTTTTGAATATTTTTTTATTATTTCAGTTTGCACAACTGGTAGTGGAAAATGAATGTAGTAGTGCACGATCGAGTCCCTGCTTTTTTGTACCTAGGGCCTGGGCTTGGACAGAAAGAAAATCAGTAAGTGTGACACAACATACTGTGTATCTGTGTGGAATATGCTTACCAGTACTGCACATAACATTAATGTCTGCCTAACTTTCCAGAATTAAGGCGTGTGTGTGTGTGTGTGTGTGTGTGTGTGTGTGTGTGTGTGTGTGTGTATAACACTCAGTGTTCCCAAAGGCTCCATCTTTGGTCCCCTATTATTCTCACTCTTCACCAATGATCTATTCACAGCCACCAAGCATGCCTCTCATATACAGTATGCAGATGACTCCACCTTCATTTGCTCAGCCCCAACTATACCTGAACTTCACAAGATCACACAGGAAGCCTTTTCATCTGTAGAAAGCTGGCTATCTAATGCCCAGTTATTAGTCAACCCGAGCAACACTAAATTCCTTATCTTCCAACCCACTAAATCTAAACCCAATTATCCCCCACTTTAATATTCTAGACAAAGACCATACCGTTATCTCCCCAACAGAACACGCCAAACTACTTGGTGGTGAGATTGATAACAATCTCAGATTTGACACTCACATTTCTCTTACCATAAAAAAGGTTCACAAAAAACTAGGTGCATTACACAGAAACAATTCCTCACCAAGACAGGCAGAAGTTTTGCTGCCAATTCCCACCTAATCTCCACTTTACTCTACGCCTCTCCTATACTTACCTACCTTAGACAAACAGACCTAAACAAACTTGGGGCTTGCTACAATAAAATTCCTAAGTTTGCCACTGGTGCATCGTATTGCAGCCACCACTGTATCTCACTTAGAGAACTTGACTGGCTTGAACTTCCTCAGCTTCTTCACCTGAATCAACTCTCTCTCACCCACAAGTTAGTAAACCATCCTCTTAAAGTCCTATCCCTTCAAAACCTTCTCCAGTCCTACTGCTCCACTAGACCACTATGCTCCAGCAGCAAAAATCTACTTCTAGTGACCAAACCCAAAAACTCTGCAGGAGAAGCTCTATTTTCCTGTGTCATATCCAGATTATGGTACAACCCCCTCCCCCATAACCACACTACCTTCTTGCAATCACTTCAAAACTGCACTAAAACTCAGTAAGTCTCTAGTTATGCCCATGCACCAATCCCAATTAGTAACCCTCCTTTTTACGTCCTCTTGGTCTCCCCTCCCCTAGCCACCCTGCCTCACACTGTCTGATGATTGCATTCCTTCCTCTGCAGGCTCTGGCTCACCCTTTACCCTCCCCTTCCCTCCTCACTCAATCTCTCAAAACTGTTATAACATGCTTAATTACCTCACTTCATCTCAACTCCAAATAGATATCCAACTGACTTACACCTAGCTTCCTCTCACTACCACGTATACTACTCACTCAGTCTCCTCTCTTACTCCTCTATCTTCCCCTTCCATCCCATTAGACCTACTAGCTTGTTCCACCTTCGTGTGGAGCATCTGTTTTATATCTGTTTGTGTTTAGTGCAGTGGCGGCTGGTGACTTCAAATCACAGGGGGGCTGCAGGAGATGCTGAATGGGTGGGGTCAAAGGGAAGGGGTGTGGTCAACCATAAAGGGGAGGAGCTATGCACAAAACCACAAAAAAACTAACTTTAATTAAATACGCTGCCCTGGGTGGCAAACCATCATTATGAAAGTCCAATCAAGACAAAAATAAGTGTAGAAGAATAAAAATATTTCAATGCATTGGCTGCATGACAGCTTACTTAATATCTAGATGGAAACAAAAGGTTGTGAGGCATGAAAAAATAAATTACTTTTTAAATACATTACTGGAATGCCAGTCAAAATCAAGTATAAGAAAAACCAGAAGCACTCAACTCAAACCACTTCTCCTTGCACTGCAGTTCTAATTATAATATATTCAGCTTTATTAAAGTACCAAGCAACATGCTGAAAGTAGAAATCTATGTGATGCCCCACTTGTAAAAATGTTTCTTATCCAAAAAGACCTGCTGCCTGACAACTTGTTTCATGGGGAAAACATGATAAAAGTAAAATGAAAAGCAAACAAGAAACAAGCTCAAGATACATTGCTTAAAGGATTACTGTACAGGTTATGGACCACACATGATTGGCATTCTGTTTAGTTTACGGGTAAAGCCTGTAGAGATGACTGGAAGTCTCCAACAAGTGTAATGAGCTTTTTAAAATAATGGAATCCTGTCCTTTAATACCCAAGGCTTATACATTATCTAGTCAAGTATTCTCTGCATGGCAACAACAGAAAGGCTTTCAATGTTGGCAATTCTTTAACAGTATGCTTATTAAAGCTTACTTGCATCTACGATGTCAGACAAGCTTACCTTATGGTCATTAAAGCATTGCTACTTAAACACAGAGCAACAGGCACTTTGAGTAATAAGCATAAATCAACAGTACAAAAATATGACAGAAACCAGACCATTCTGCAAAATCAAGGACAGATGAAAAGCCACTGTAGTACTTATGCAGTGTGTCCTCCCATCCAAGGTAGATACAACTACTCCTTGCCTTGCTTGGACACATCCAGAGTCACTACATGGGGAGTGGGGTGCAACAAGCATGTCACAATTTGAAATCTCTCTGGCTGACTGTGATGGCCCTGACACATTTGTCATACCTCTCAACTTCAAGAGCAAGAAATCTGGACAAAGCCATACACAGAAGTGGGACAAAGACACAACAATAAGGACAATTTTAAATATTGCTCTAATAAACTTAGAAAGATAATAGAATAGGTCTTGCATTAGTATGAATTTTCTGAAGGGTATAAAATCTGAAACTCAAATGTCTGTCATTTTCTAACTTCAGTCTTTAGTGATTTGTCACTAATTTGCCAAAAACACAATTTTATGAAAATGGACCAAAAATGTGATGCAAAAATATAAAATAGACACACAATACAGCTTCTACCTGTCAAAGAAGGGACACTTTAATATTAGTACTGCTACCTTGAGCAGCTGACAAAATAAAAGAATCTACATGCATTTCAAGTAATCTATAACTTTGATTATTACAGTTATTTCTTAATTGTAAACCCTCCATGTTTTCTTCCAAAATTGCTATTTTATGGAGGGATTATTAGGGGAAGAGCAACATTTTGAGCCAAAAATTGGGGACAGTTGAGAGGTTGGCTATGCCTAATTCTATAAAGCAATTTATTTGCATGTACCTCTCAACCTGTTAATGCAGTAAATCTGAACAAGGCCAAATATATTGGGGCACATATAAACAGTACTAAAATTGCTCTTGTATAAATTGAGACAGTTGATAGAACGGCTCTTACTTTAACATGCATTTTTATGAAGGTTATGAAGTCTGAAACTTATTATTTAGTGACTTCTGGCAAATCATTTAGGAATTAAAACTACAAATTTTATGAACAACAAACCAAAAATAAGAAGCAAAAATCTATTCATTCTTTGAAAATCTGGACAGTTGGGAGGTATAGTTCAGCTGGGCCTGTCTGAGTTTGCTGCCCTTCCCCTGACAAAATAATGGTTGAACTGGAGCCTCTGCAGCCATTCCAATTAACCATTACTTGGCTATTTCACTCCATTTACCATAAACACTAATGTGCATACTGCTTTACTTCAATGATTGGACTTCATTTGAAAGTTTTATTTTGTATTTTACAGCACAAACATTAAGTCATCTGTTAAACAAAGCAATGCAGTCTCACAATGAAAACTTAGCATTAAAACTTCTCTGCCCTTGAAACTCACATTCATTGAAACAGCATTGAAACCCACATTCAAAGAAAATACATTTTGCCAGTGGCAGATAAAGATTAATTTGGGCTGTTTTCAATCATAAGCCCCTTGCATATGAAACATACATGTGCTCTTTGATACACCTTCCTCATTGTACTAAAAATTATATTCCTTGTACAATACAGTACACTTGTTAGAGGGTGTTTTAAATTTGTTTTGAACATTTTTCCAGTGAGCAATGAAACAAAACATATGCACCCATAATGGCAAAACTGCCCAGTTGAGAACATTTATCATAAAAAAAGTCTACTCAGACTTCCACAGTCCACCATTATTAGTAAATATGCACAATTCCACAGTCCACCATTATTAGTAAATATGCACAATTCTACAGTCCACCATTATCAGTAAATATGCACAATTCTACAGTGCACCTTTATCAGTAAATATGCACAATTCTACAGTCCATATTCAGTGAATTCAGTTCTTGCCATAGCTGTCAACCTTAGCACAAAAACCTGGACAAAGCCAATAATGGGGGAATACAGTCCCAAAAATAGGGACAAATTTAAAATATTCATCTTATAAACTTAGAAAATTGCTAGAAAAAAAGGTTGTGCTACTATGTATTCTGAAGAACATGAAGTTTGAAATTCAAATGCGGTCAATTTTACTGGACAGAACAAAAACAATTTTCAGCAGAGACGCAGGGATTAATACTGCAGACACGTCTTTGTAAAATGGCAGGGCACCAGAGCAAATCCACACAAATACAGGAAGGAGATGCAGACAGAAGCCACCCAACCAAGAATCAAACCAGAAAACCTATAGTTGTGAGGTAACAATACTATCACTGCACCATCAATGATACAAGGAATTAAACATTCAGAAACCTGAAGTCTGAAATTCAAATGCCTGTCAATTTTACTGCAGACAGAACAAAAACAATTTTCAGCAGAGACGAGGGATTAAAACTGCAGACACATCTTTGTAAAATGGCAGGGCACCAGAGCAAATCCACACAAACACAGGCAGGAGATGCAGACTCCAAACAGAAGCCACCCCAACCAAGAATCAAATCAGAAAACCTATAGCTGTGAGGCAACAATACTACCACCGCACCATCAATTATGCAAGGAATTAAACATTCAGAAACCTGAAGTCTGAAATTCAAATGCCTGTCAATTTTACTGCGGACAGAACAAAACCAATTTTCAGCAGGGATTAAAACTGCAGACACGTCTTTGTAAAATGGCAGGGCACCAGAGCAAATCCACACAAACACATGGAGGAGATGCAGACTCCACACAGAAGCCACCCCAACCAAGAATCAAACCAGAAAACCTATAGCTGTGAGGCAACAATACTACCACTGCACCATCAAATCTGCAAGGAATTAAACATTCAGAAACCTGAAGTCTGAAATTCAAATGCCTGTCAATTTTACTGGACAGAACAAAACAATTTTCAGCAGAGACGCAGGGATTAAAACTGCAGACACATCTTTGTAAAATGGCAGGGCACCAGAGCAAATCCACACAAACACAGGCAGGAGATGCAGACTCAAACAGAAGCCACCCCAACCAAGAATCAAACCAGAAAACCTATAGCTGTGAGGCAACAATACTACCACCGCACCATCAATTATGCAAGGAATTAAACATTCAGAAACCTGAAGTCTGAAATTCAAATGCCTGTCAATTTTACTGCGGACAGAACAAAACCAATTTTCAGCAGGGATTAAAACTGCAGACACGTCTTTGTAAGATGGCAGGGCACCAGAGCAAATCCACACAAACACATGGAGGAGATGCAGACTCCACACAGAAGCCACCCCAACCAAGAATCAAACCAGAAAACCTATAGCTGTGAGGCAACAATACTACCACTGCACCATCAAATACACAAGGAATTAAACATTCAGAAACCCTTAAGTCTGAAATTCAAATGCCTGTCAATTTTATTTAACATTTTTTAATCAGGACAGTCTGACTTGGAACAAATAAACAATTTTCAGCAGAGGCCCAGGAAGAAATAATGCAGACATGTCTTTGTAACATGGGAGGGCACAAAAGCAAACCCACACAAACACAGGGAGAAGATACAGACCCCACAAAGAAGGAACCCCAGCCAAGAATCAAACCCAAGAACCTGCAGTTGTGAGGCAACAATGCTACTACTACACCATCAAATATCAAGCATTGCAACATTTACAAACCACAGATATTATGAGGAACAGATCAGATCGAATATGAGGTAAAAATCTGAAATTTTTTTACAAATGGTGGTGGGTAGGGAACTCAAGTCTTTAACACCTGCATACAGGGTACAGGGTTCAAGCCTGAGGCATTCCCTACCACACCACCATAAGCACACAAACTCAATAAAAATAAACATTGTAAATTAAAAGGCACCTTACCTGAATGAATACATCCAGAGTTAACGTCTGTACATACATCCTTCCCGCGCAATACTGAAGACCCGCGAGATCCCAATGCTCCTTCCCGACGCCGACGAGATCCCTAAGGCTCTGTCCCGAGTCCCTGCTGCTCCTCTTGCAGTCCGGACGCTGCCCCATAATCCTGAGGGTCTGTGCACTGTAAAAGTGCACAGACGTCTCCTTGTGTCCCCTATGGGACGGCCGGGCTGCCTTGAGCATGCATAGACCGATAAGTCGGGACTCGGTCTATGCGCATGCCAAGTCCGCAATTTTAAAAAATATTTTTATTTTTCATTTTTTCTTTCTTTTTTTATTTTTGAGGGGGCTGCAGTCCGGCAGCCCTATGCCACGAGCCGCCCCTGGTTTAGTGAAATATTTGTATATAAGATTTAGGTATATGAGTTTAGAACATTATCTGAGCTTAGTACTATCTGTATATACATCCTACCTTTATTCTTAGCCTCTAGCTAGATATTGGGATATCTGTTCATTACTATGTTTCATATTGTATGTATAGCTAATTTTT